>NW_028186441.1:812220-814874 GCF_003343005.1 Rhea americana
CCGTCCCGTCCCGCCCCCCAACCCCGGCGGGCTAGGGAGCGGAGCGGGGTCGGGGCCCGAAGGCGGCGGGTGGCCCTGCAGGACACGCAGCCCCCCCGGAGGAGGCCGGCCCCGAGCCGGCACCCGCCCTGCCGCCGCCGCCAGTCTCCGCTGAGCGCCCCGGCCCGGACTCCTCTCTGCACCGTTTCTTCCCTCCGACCTCGGGATAAATATTCGCGCTGAGATGTTTCGATTTTTCACCGTACAGGCAGCTGAAACGGGGCCCATCTTGCAGCCTGAGCTGCTCCAGCGGAGAACGTGCCCTGCCACTGCTGACCTATTAAACCGGATAGAAAGCTTTACGCAAAGGTGGGGGGGAAAATACCAAGTTCCTGCATATCAGGAATCGCTTGCTTTCACCCTGCTTTAAATGCAAGGTCACAGGAAAGCTTTGCCGAGCTTTACCCTCTTCTGCTAAGGTTTTGAGGCCGCCTCACCAAACGGCACAGGGCAAACGCCCAGCACGCTGCCTGGCACAGCCGCCTGGGCAGCGTTTGAAAATTCACTCTTAAAGTTTTACAGATCCTCAGTGGAAGAAAAACCAGCCCGAGTCTCCTCCCAGCACCRGGACCTCGCTGAAAGCTCGCTCAGACGTTGCACCCGAAGGCGCGGACCTCCACGCACACGYGCACAGACCTCCACGCACACGTGCCCAGCACGCGCCCCTCGCTCACCAACCTCGCAGCGAAGCCGCACRCACGAGGCCAGGAAAGCTTCAAAACTCCTAACTCCCACCCAATTCACATCGGCAGGACCCGGGACGCTCCCTACCAAGGGGCCCCCGCCGCGGCCACACGCGTCCGGGGGGCTTCACCGCCGGGACCACGGCCCCCCGCCCGCGGGCACGGGAGCCTCCTTGGCACTAGCATCCAGACGTGTGTTTATCAAGAAAATATCCGCAGACACATCCGTGCCCTAACCACCAGGCCTGGCCGCGCYGCCGCTGCCCAGCGCCGAGCCGCCTCGGGAAACCCCCCGCACAACGGTAAAACTTTGCCGCCGCCGTTTCTCGGACGGAGGTTTGCAGAAGCGAAGCCGCCCCGGAGGTTTYGCCCTGGCCGCGGCGCGTCTCCTGCGGCAAGCCGTGACGAGCCGCTCCAGACGCCGGCTCTCTGCGCCTGACTTCCCAGCTTGCAAGCCCTGCCTCCTTAGTGATTAAATTACCATGATTTCACGGCTCTCCCCAAAGCCACGTTTGGATGCTCTTACAGATTCTTTGTCACTGGCACTAGGAACACCTAATTTTCTGTTCTCGGCTCAGGCAGATCGCAGACGCAGCCTGATCATCCYTGGTCATGTGAAAGGAACTGATCTCAGCTTAAGCAGGGGGAGAGAGCTAAGTGCCCAGCAGTGCTAGGCGGCTCGCTCCCCCCGGCTGCCGCGCCGCTTCGCCCCGGCCGGTCGCATTTCCCAGCACGGAAGGTCCAGAAGACGCTGCCGAGAGCCTCTTTCCACCCAGGAGCTCGTTTGAATGCGTTTCAGGAAATTCATTTTGCCTGCAGACAGCCTGCTTTTGAAAGAGCTACCTGACACCCAAGCGGAGGAAGCGGGAAGCGAGACAGAGTGGCTTTTAAATAAAATATCTTGGGGTTGTTCTGTTTTGTCTCCTTTCCTTTGTGACCGGCAATATCCACGGATGCAGGGTTCGGCGTTTAGGATTTCACGGGTTCTTGCTCTGCTACAAATTGCTCCAGCAACCTCAGTGTCTCTGCAGGGTCTGGCTCTTCCCTGCTGCTGCTTCCTTTCCCCAAATGGGTTTTAATGGATGAGAAAATTCCCTTTTCCATATGTAAACGGGAAACCGGGATTAAAAGAAGAACCAGCAGCTAAAAAATGAAACTAGAACAGTTCACTCTGGGAAGTGTCTCAGTTTTCCTCACGGAGGCACCAGTGGATATTTTATTTCCACTTATAATTCAGTCAATCCTCTCCCCCCAAAAGTTGCTCCTGTTCCTTTCCAGAGCCCGTCAGACTCGGACACGAGCGAGCAGGTCCCCGACGCACTCCAGGCAGGTGGCAGGCGCAGGGCCCGGCCTGGCCGCTCCGCCAGACCCGCCGCATCCCGGCGCCGGTCCCACTCCGGTGGCGGAGCGCAGCACCGAGCACCGCCGGCCTGCCAGCAGCGCTGCGTCCAGATGTGCAGGGGAGCCGCCCAGATGTGCGGGGGGAGCCGCACGCTCGGCTCAGCGGGGTCTCTCCGCATCCGGATGTGCGCAGGGAGCCGGTGCATCCAGCTTTATTCCAAGGCTGGGGAGGGATCTCCACGCATCCGGATATACGCAGGGAGCCGGTGTCCTTCGGCCTTAATCCAAGGGGGTCTCAACACATCCAGATGTGCGCCGGGAGCCGRTGCACCAGCCCYAGTCCAGGGGGKYCTCAACAGATCCAGATGTGCAACGGGAGCCGGTGCACCAGCCCTAGTCCAGGGGGGCCTCAACAGATCCAGATGTGCAACGGGAGCCGGTGCACCCGGCCACACTCCGCCGCGGTCTCTCCGACGCCGGCCAGGACTCAAGACCCCCCAGGCCGGGGCTGCGGTGCAGGCGGGTGTGTGTGTGGGGGGGTCGGCCGTGCCCGGACGCCCTTGGGGGGGGGCCCGCAGCCCGGAGCGGGGG
>NW_028186441.1:815804-824963 GCF_003343005.1 Rhea americana
CACACACACTCTCCGCCGCGCACACGCGGCACCGGCGGGACTACAGCTCCCGGCGTGCCCCGCGCGCGGCCGCCGCTGCACCGCCCCCTGCGGGCGCCGCGGGGCGCGACGGGAGCTGTAGTCCCCCCGCCTGAGGGGAGGCGGGTGCTACCCGCCCGCGGCGGGGCGGCGGAGGCCGCGCGGAGCCCGAGGGCCGCAGCCGGTGCCTCCCCGGCGGCGGAGTGGGGGTCTCCTCGCGGGGATCCCCGGGTGTTGGCTCCTCTGTGGCGGCCGCCACAGTGCCAGTCCCCAGGGGCACCCCCCGRCCCCTTCTCCCTGTCGCTGAGGCGTGTGACCTCCCCATGTGCCCACACGGCCTGTCCCGCCACGTTGCCCCTCGGCTCGGCTCTGCGAGGCCGGCTCCCGGCTGCGACCACTCTGTGGCCATATCGATGCAGCCCCTTCGGCTATCACCAAGAGCCCGCAGCCTCCCGGTCCTGAGGACGCGCGAGCGCAGTTCATCCCTCTCCAGCGTTCGCTACAGCGCATCTCGATCGCGTTAGCGTGTCTGTTCATTGCCAGACGTTTTGTCAACCTCCGACATCGTCCTGCTGAGTCCCTGCGTCTCCCTGCTGGGACTTCTCACGTTCCCTGGCCGCTGCTAAGCCTCGTTGCTCACTTTATACCCCTGAAGTTACTGTTAGTACCGGTTGGYCGTTGCAAAATTGGAACACGTCCTTATTTACCCCCTTCTCCAGATCACTGATAGCACCCTGATAGCACTTCTGCATTTTACTGTTATCCCGTCAACATGTTGAAAGTCGACAGCTATGCGAAGCCCGAGCCGCAGCGGCGTATGCGGAGTCACGTCTCCCGTCTGCTTCCTTTCATCTGGTGCACGCGAGGTGCTAAGAGGAAGCGGCGCCCGCTCCTCGAAGCGGGGGAACGAAGCCTCCCTGCCTGCGGGAGAGCAGCGCTTCGCCGCGGCGCGAGGCGGACCTCCTGCAGGCTCGGGGGCCACCTTCGCCGGGTGGCACGCTGCAGTCATCTCCGAGCCACCGTGTGTTTTAAAGCCAGAAGTGACTAGCTGTGACCTTCAGAGCAGCACGAGAGCCGGAGCTGCCTTTAGCCATTCCCCAGATCCATCGTAGTCCGGCCGTGGACGGGCACGGCCTTGGGGAGCGTCCAGGAGAACCTCCCGGGACAGATAGTGCCCTCGTGCCCTTGCTGACATTAAGGAGCCCTAAGCAAGTGCCAGYGCACGAGGTCTCCTGACAAGGCTTGAGAGGTTTTGAGCCGTCCTGGTTTGTTCTCAGAGCCGTCCTAGCTTCTCTGTCCCGGGACGCCCCCGGGCAGCTCCCAGCCCCTGGAGGATCTGAGTATCTCAGAGGAAAGCTGAAATTCCAGGAGCCGTTTTCTGAGAGAGCGTATCTCCATGTACGTGGAGATGCTGCAGTCCCCACTTCTGATCCAGTGAGCACTGAAGGTTGAGAAATTAAAATAATAGCTAGATATGCTTTCAGGAGAGTGATTCCTCTGTGCAATTATAATACATATTATCCTCCCTATGAAAATACATTATATTGAATAAATTCCCTCTTTGAGCAGGGCTATTCATACTATTCATTTGTTTCAGTTCAAACATTTTTAGCTCATATATCTGGCAGGTTCTTGTGCAGCTTTGTAAGTTCTCTCCTGCTTATTTATCTCCTTTCTGTGTTGCAATGTAGGCTAGTGATAAGAATAAAACCATTACATATTTGTGAACAGCACTTAGATTTTTCAAAGATAATTTAATCAAGGCCATTAGTAAGTCAGAAAGAAAGATTGCTTTTTATTCAGTGCAAAAAAAGGAACCCTCATTCTTTTCAGAAAATGTTTTAACCACCTGAAGTCACTCACAGGGACTTGAAAGGGTGACAGCATTTTTACTGGGGAAGAGATCCATCTTGAAATAGCTCACTTCAAAAGGTGGGTGTTTCAACACTGCCTTCAAGAAGATACTATTAAGCAGTTTTGACCTCCCAGTTTAGATTTTTTTATTTTTAAAAAGACTTAAAGCACTTTTCAGTGTTTCTGGAACCCATGAATACTTTGTTGGAACATAAATTTCACGCAACAATATTGGGGAACACAAGCACAGCCCCAATCTGCTAATGAACAAGAACCGCAAAGTGAGACCAGTTGTTTCAACATCCAAAGTGATTGAATTGCAAAAAGGAAGCAGGCAGCCATCGCTGCTGAAGGATAGAGATTTTTAAAAGTCCTTCTGCTTTAGCACAAATAAATAATGCATTGGCCAGGTCCTCAGCAGCATAAGGGGAAATAATTCCATTGCAGCACCTGGGAATGCAGCCCAAAGTTTTAAATTTGGAGAGCTAGATTCTGATCTTCATCACACTCACAAAGTGGAGATATGCTGGATTTTAACTGAGAGCCAGATCTAGCCCCGTGATCTTTAAGATGACAGTGTCCCTTTAATTTAATATCGTTATTTTTGACTGGTGCTAGCCATCCAAAGTGCTGAGCATTTTCATCTCTCATTGTGACAAATACATGCTGTAATTCTTTGACCAAAATGTCAGTCTGCTCTGAAAATGACTGGCCCTCAGAATGAGAAAGATTTCCGGGGGATTAAAACCGGGCCATTACTCTCCAGTTTAAATGCATTCAAGGCTCTGAAAGCCTATCTGCTTTGGTTCCCTTTGTACGAAAAGTTATTGACTTATCAAGGTTAAAATACATTCAGTATGGTCCAATAAAACAGGGATATCTCAGCATTCATGCTGTCATTTGCAGGTCCGTTTTCATGGCAACAGGGCTCTTTTCTGCACATTAAACGGTTCAGTTGTGCAAAGTTCAGACATTACATAAACAGAGAGGTAACAACAACAAAAAAAAAATCAATGAGCTCATAGGCATGGAAAAAGGAGATAGCATTGATTGGTCCCAGCATCGATATTTGGGATCGCTGGTTCCTGCCCTGCTCAGAGCCCTCCCATATTGGCAATGCAGACACAAAAGAAAGACTGAAGGACATGCTGGGGTAGACGGTGCCTTTGCACCGGGCCTGCTGCCTCCTTCTCATTAATTAATATCACCTAGTTACAGGCGAGAAGTTCATGGCTGGGCTGCTGCACAGCCCAGGCGCAGTGAGAAAGTGAGCCTGTGGAAAAACATAAACCTTGTGGGGTCATGGTTTATCATTGCTGCTTATTACCGCTAACAAAGCCTGCTTCTCGTGGGTCTGCACACTGCGGGGTGCATCGCAGAGGCTGATCCAACCTCGAGGCCCCTTTAGCGCAGCAGCTGAAGAGGCCGGYCCCCATTTTACAGCTCTGGGGTTGGCAGAAGGGGCCAGCTCTGGACTGCTGCCCACTAGGGCTGTACGATGCCTCTGCGGCCGGTGGGATCGGAGGGGCTCAGCATTTTACCGCTCTATCTGAGAAGCTCCCATCCATGCAGCAGTCATCTTTGGGGAGGAGAAGAGGCTCTGGGGCCTCAGCTCTGCCCCAGAACCCTGCCTGGCTGAAAAGCTACTTCCTAAGGGACTACCTTCTAGGYACTGCCAGGAACTGCCAGGATGGGTGGTCAGTGGAGGTGGCTCTAGGTGGGATGTCGTTGAGTTCTCAGTCRTTGCGGATGAAGCCATCTCCTGGCTGCAGAGGGAGAGCAAGTGTCCAAGGCCAGCTCCCCGACTGCTGGGCAGCAAAGGGGCACAGGGCAATGCATGTGCAATGGGGGCACTAACACATCTGGCAGCAGAAGTGCCCTCACATCTGTCCTAWCAKAATGACATAGCGACTGCGGGAACAYCAGGCTCCCAGCAAACACCGATGCTGCCAGATGCACAGAGGAGCGAATCTCCAGCAGCCGCGGCAGCCGGCTGACAGAAGGAGATGGGGTGTGGGGTGCTTTAGCGAGTGACTTTGATGCTGATAGTAGATGTCAAGCTTTTTGCTTCCCAGTCAAGGGGGTGAGAGAGATTCCAGCGTTAAAATGCTCATTACAGGAGAGACACCAACATCTGTTGAGAAAGCAAATGGAGAGCTAGGAGAAGTGAGATGACCGCAGGCAGCTAAGCGTGAAGGAAAGAGGAGGAAGGCAGACGGGAGCGGGGGTCTCTCCAAGTTGATGCTGTTGTGGAAGAGAGGAGCTACTGTCCCTTGCCATGTACCAGGGCATAGGCTGCCTCCCAAGCATGTTCTGGATCCCAAATCTCACCAAATCAACCCCGAGCAGAGCTGGACCCACCGGGAAGTCCAAGGAGAGGAAAGTGCTCTYATCCTGCCCTTCATTTGGCTCCTCAGTGCCACAAATGCCCCAAGAGCCAAGAGCCAGCCCGGGAGAGCAGGATCGGAGAGCACCGAGGGGACAGGGCTGGCCAGCTCAGACCAGCGTGCCAAAAACTCCCCTTTGGGCAAGGAGGCCACAGGCATCGCAGACTTCAGACATTTGCAGCCGGCTCTGCGTTGGCTCTGCCCGCTTTGCCTGGTGGTGTCCTGAGGCTATTTTCCTAGCTGCTCCTCTGCGCGACACTGCTGTGGATGGGTGATGGAGGGGCTTGGGGCTCTTCAGACCAACACCCACTCGGGGCAACCTTGGGGGCAGCTGCCTTAAGTAATCTGGGGTCAAGAAGGCAGAAGCTCATGTGCTCTGTGTTTGCTTTTTCCCAGTTTATTTATAGATTCAGCAAGTTATTCAGCTGAAACAAATCCCCGTTTCAGTCAGGTCCTGGGGCAAGCGGCAGCCTGCATTATCTCACAGTCAGCCATACATTAGACAGCGCATTTTCTGCAGGTCCCTTGGAGGCCCGGGACAAATAACCCCGATGTTTGCAGGGCGGCATGAGAAGGGCTTTTGTCCGGGGTAGGGAGGGCAGCTCCCCGGGCTGCCAGCRGTGACGTGGGCAAGGAGCGAGCTGGCCCGGCCGGGCGGCCCGCTGCAAAGGGGGACATGCGCGGGCAGGGGCCGGGCTGGACCCGCCGAGGAGGGCCAGGGCCAGGGCCGGGGCGGGCGAGGGGTGCTCGCCCCTCTCCGGCCCCCGCCGGCAGCTGCATCCGCTCCCAGCCCCGTCGCCTGCCTCCCGCCGCCCGCGTCCTAGCAGGGCGGCCACGCGCCCCAACCTGGGCAGCTCCGTCGAGAACCTGTGCGTGCCATCAGCCCGAGTCTATTTTTATTCCCTGCTTAAAAATATCACAGTCCAGGTCACCGGCACATGATGGATCATCGTTCCTCTGAGCATCCAGCCCGAGACGGGGAAACGGCTCCTATCGCCTTTCCCTCCCTTTTATTTGTGCCGTATAGGTGGATCAGTCGGCGTGAAAACACAGCGTAGGGCACCTCCCCGCCGGGATCCTGCCCTTCCCAAAGCGAGGAGCCGAGTCAGGCACTCCTCAAGAGCTCGTCGCACCCTTTGCACCCCACCAACGYGCCCGGTGCGAGCAGGCGCGGGGACATCACGGCGCCCCGTAAGCAGGCGCGCGTGGTGAGGATGCAAGAAACGCCAGGCTGGCTCGAGGTCCTGTCCACGCTGGGGGGGCTGGAGAAACACCGTCCTGCTCCTGTGCCAGGAGCGCCGGCCGCGGGGCGGCTCGGCTCGGCTCGGCTCGGCTCGCGGGCTGCCTCTGCCGCTGGCAGCTCCCTGTCATCCTGCTCTTGTCCTCTGCCTGCGAGAGCGCTGATCCCGCGATTCCTTTTTTTCCCCCTCTCATTTGTATATTGTGAAAAATTAAACCCTGCTCAAAAGCTTGGGCAAAAACCCTCCTGAGAGGGGATAAAAGAGCACRGGGAAAAGGTAATTCCAGCCTGCGGTGTATTTTCTGGCCCTATTAGTCACGAGCGTCTGATGCCGCGAGAGATAGGAGGATGAGTGGCAGACGATTTGGTTTTATCTCACCTGGGTACATTTCATATCCGGCACAGGGCCATTTCGCCGTCTCTTTGTGCGGCAGCGCTCAGAGCGGCAGCGCGGGCCGCCGGCAGCAGCCGCGGCGGAGGGGCCGGGCGGAGGGGAGCCCAGGGCCCCGGGGCGGGCCGAGCCCGGCGCGCGGGCGAAGTCCCCCCTCTGCGGTCCCCGGGGGCTCGGCAGAGAGCTGGCCCGCTGAACCACAGAGCCGGGGCGCTGCCTTGTCCGCAGAGAGGCCAGACGTGCCCCCTTGCAGGGCTCCCGCCTCGCCGCGGTGCTGCCGTCGCAGGGGATTCACCACTCCCGCTTGCTGAAACGTTTTGGCTTTGCAAGCAATCGAYCCCTGGAAATACCAGTGACTGGCGCTGGGCGCCACGTCTGCCTCTCCGCTTGCCCCCGCTCCACGGCGTGAAGGCGGTATCATACACCTCTCTCTTGCACAGATCTTTTAGTTCCCCTCAGTTGATCTGAAACTAGTTTCTTTCTCCCCAAAATGACTTGATTACCCTGCTTAATCGCATTTCCTGAGCGGCGCTGGCACGCGCTGTCAGCCTGGATTAAAGGTGCTCGCTGCACAGGGCGCAGCCCGTGGGGAGCCGGGTGGAAGTCAGGGATCCAGAGGCGAAATCTGAGCGAGTTAGAGATTCCCGGGAGATTTTCACCTTTAACTTACTTGCTTCTTTCCCCTCCAAACATGCTGACGTTCGGAACGGGGAATAGTTGTAATCTGCTTGTTTCAGCAAGTTCCCCCGTCTCCGCACGCCTCCCGGGCGGCTGCGCGGCCCCCGGCAGGGCCGGCCGGCCCCGGGACGCGCGCGGAGCACGGCACCGCTGCCCGGGGGAGGAGGGCGGAGGAGCCGCGCACGGCGCGGCCGGACAGCCCGAGTGCCGGCGCTCCTGCTCTTCAGCGAGGGAAACCTGATTTAATTCCCTTGACAGTCGAGAATTTAAAATGATTTATTAAAAATGTATAAAGCCCGGTTGTTGGTGTCTCTGCTCTGATAAGAGCATTGTCTCCCGCGCCGCTCCGGTGTCAGATATGCTCAGCTTTGGTTTATGTTCCCCTCACTCAAACCGCTCCTGAAATGACATCCGCGCTGGATAAGAAGGATCCCGCCACTGTGCATATTAATTTTCAGCAGACTGCCTCGGGCAAACAAATTCAGACTTCAAGAGTCATTACAGCTGATCCGCGCCCTCCGGGAGGGCGGCGCTGGGGGTCTCCCAGCCCCGGGCAGCCGGCCCCCGGCAGCGCCCGGCACCGCAGCTCCGCCGGGCCGGGGGGCTCGGGCCAGGAGCCGCCTGGGCCGCTCCGAGGGCTGGCAGGACGGAGGACGTCGCCGCCCCGGCCCGGCACCCCGCGGGAACCCTCCCGAACGGCTGGAAGGGACACGAGAGCCGCGGGGCTGGGGACCCCCCCCCGGCCCAGCCCCCCGGGACGAGCGGATCCGGCCCCTTCTC
Organism: Rhea americana; assembly: GCF_003343005.1. Taxonomy (NCBI): domain Eukaryota; kingdom Metazoa; phylum Chordata; class Aves; order Rheiformes; family Rheidae; genus Rhea; species Rhea americana. Next base: position 823,153 of record NW_028186441.1, read on the forward strand.
CTCCCAGGAGCGGCCGGTCCGTTCCCGAGGAACCGGGCCCGGTGACCCAGAACGCGCCGGGAAGATTAACGAGGACGTGCACAGCGTACGAACGGCTCCGGCCCGCGTGGCGTATTCCAGCCTTCGGCCATAAAGCCGGTTACGGAGGCTCAGGCGCGGCGGAGGCACCGGCTTCCCCGCCGCAGCGAGGGCCGGCGGGGTGAGGAGGCCGCGAGCCGGCCGGCCTCCGGCGGCGGCAGGCGAACCGCGACCGAAGCCAGTTGCTTTTTGCGGGAGAGAAACAAAAATCCTCGTCGTGGTCCTCAGCCGCGACGTTTTGCAGGAGACCCGAGCAGCCCCGCGGCTCAGCCGCGGTGCGGCCGAGGACGGCGCTCCCCGCCCCGCCGTGCCCAGCCTGCTGCCTGCGAGGCAGAGAATTGATTGAAACGAGCATTTTCCACCTGGTTTTCCTAAAGCCGCTCTCCCCGCAGCGGCTTGCTGCTGCCCCGCAGCCCCGGCGCCCCGGGGCCGGTGCCGGTGCCGGTGCCTGCTGAAGGCAGCGGCGGGGCGGCGCGGCAGGGCACCAGCCGGTGTTACGAGGCTAATTAATTATCGCGGAGAAATTAGTACGGCGCCCCAGCGCACGGTCCCGGTGAGGCCTGGCCTCGGAAAGCAATTTAAACACCAGGATAAGTTTTCCGCTGAGGAGCAGCCGCCAGCGCCCGGGGACATCGCCGGGCGGGAGCGGCGGGCGCACGGCTCGGCCGCCGGCCCCAGCACCCCGGCGGCTTCGGCCCGAGCTGCTGCTGGCGCCGCCGGCCCCGAGTTCCCCGGCCCGCGCCGCCGGGCAGCTTGCGGTCACTAGCTCTGTCCCGAATCCTCGGCCCCTTTCGTCCGCCACCGCTCCACGGCGGGAGGAAACGAGAAGCCGCCTGGCCCGGCCTCCCCTCCCAGCGGCCCCTTTTAAACCCCCGAGGGGAAGAAGAGCCCCAGGGTGTGCGTGCGGGTGTGTGTTTTTGTGAGAAAAATATGCATTGATCATTTCTGGGAATCAGACTGTGTTTTTCACTCTGAAGCATCCATTATACGCAGCTGCTTAATTGACGAGTGCTGCCTAGTCACCTCGGAGGCTGGAGTAAAACAGCCTAAAAGCTCCAGCACAGAGGAAGTCCGCGCTTTATAAATTGATTCAGTAGGAGAGCGAGCGAGCAAGCGAAAAAAGCATTAATTACAGATGCTTCTGTGGGCACTGTTTTATGGCAGAGAGACCAGGATGTGGGCAATTCTCCTAAATGTGCTGATTAGACAGCACTTCATGTCTCGGAGCACATTAAATGGGCTCTGTAAAGCTATTAAAGATGCAGCGCCATAAAGAATTGAAGAGAGCGAGCGAGGGAGAAACGCGGCCTGCAGCCAAGCTCCGCCGCGCAGAGCTCGGCATCAACAAGTCCTCGGCCGGGGCTGCTCCGGGGCCACGTCCCGCGGCTCGGGCCCCGGCCGCGCTCGGCAGCCAGGCGCCCTTGGGCCCCCCCGGCAGCCAGCGGCCGGCACGGGGGTGCCGCGGCCACGCCGGGTGCCGGCACGTCTGGGAGCATCCCGGCGCCATCCGTGGAGTGGGGGGCGACACCAGAGTGCCCCTTACCCGCTCGCCTTGCCGGGGACGCGGGCGGCCTGGCCCCGCGCTGAACCGGGACACCGGGCTCGCCGGAGCCGTGCCGGCGCCGTGCCGGTGCCGGCGGCGCTAAGCAGCAGATGGCGATTCCCGCGCTGGGGACGCGCCGGCCGAGCCGGGCACGCGTGAGCAAGCAGGACGGGCGTTCGCAAGCCAGGCT
>NW_028186442.1:0-109242 GCF_003343005.1 Rhea americana
TCTTTTTTTTTTTTTTTTTTGAACATCTAGCAGATACTGGTAAATTGAACACCATCAGGAATGTGAAGCTACTTCCAGATCAGTTTGTAGTCTCCCAGTCTGAGAGTATTTTGTGCTTCAATTAGAACGGTTATGTTAATGCTTGATGCCAAGCATTTGGTTTTACTCTGAAACCCTGATGATGTCTCATGAAAAGGAATAAATTTGGTTCTGATCTGTTGCTTTCCTCTCGGCTAGAGGAAAGGCTCCAGGGACATAGTATTATATTAAATATATTTCAGAATGTTACTTTCTTGCTATTTGCATTTGTTGTACTCTTAAATGCCAAAACTTAATTAAACATTATTCTGCAGATATTGCTTAGCTGTTCCCAAAGCCCAAGAACAAGGCTGGGCATATATTTAAAACTGGCAAAACCCTGAGGTCATACATAAAAGAGTTAACCTTTTATGATATAAAGAGCATGGTAAGATTCAAAATACTATCTGAAGATTAACAAATTGGTTAGCAGACTTGGAGATAACTTAAAATTTTGCATTGTTCTTCCTGGTAATCCATTGGGATGATTCACACAGACAAAGAACAAAAGTTAAATCACAGAACTCTGAACTATTATACATTAGCTCAGGAATTACTTTGTTATAAACACCACGAACTGATCAGTATATTGAACAGCCAAGAAATTTGAGTCTCGATATCTACATACCTACATACTTAGACCTTATTTGAAGTAGTTCTATCTTTTATAAGTGCACTGAATTCAATGCAGTTCCTAAACCCCTTGTGTGTATAATCAGTGTGTATAGTGGATTGTAGAAGAAGGGGATGTCGCTAAGGAGCTCTCTTCTGCTTTTACCAAGTAAAGCTAAGACTGGAGGCGATATTTTTTATCTCCTCTCTTTCTGGCTCCTCATATGCAGCTTTCACTGCAATAACATCTCCTTTCTGTGAATTTGTTCTGTGAAGCCATTAGTGCAACATGACAGAAAATAACATGAATATATAATGTATGTCTTGACTACATTATAGAAAACAATTCATTTTGCCAGTTGTTTCTTATCATAGCTACTTAGAATGTTTTGTACCATCTATTGTCCAAGCACATCTATGTTGTCTAGAGTAGAAGCCGAGGTCCTTGCCTTTTGGAGTAACTACTGAGAATATTTAAATGAATTGTGAGCTCTAACCAAGGGTGCTAACAACCTATGTAGGAGCAATTTTTAGGGAGAAAAAATCCACCCACAGCCAGCCAGTAGGAAATATTAAAAATGGTAGGTGTCTGACACAGATGTATAAGAGAAAGTACTTCTGGCCTTATTTTGCCATGAAGTACAGTGGTCACTGTATTTTCCTAGGAGTTTTGGTGCTCCTTAATCTGAAAGATTTCAAACTCTTAACTCTCAAAAAACTGTCATAACTCCATGTCGTGTGAGACATAGACAGCATTGATTCTCTGGCTCTGTGATATGATTTTCTTGGCTAGAGAAGCTATTTTTCAGATCTTTGGATCTGTCCTATGTTATTTAAATATAACCTGTACAAGAAGAAGAAGAATGAAGGACTCCCCTTCATCACCAGCAACTACTCTCATTGCTAGAATTGTTGGACCTAGTTTTAAAGGAAATTACAAATACATTTGCTCTCAACCCAAGCTATGTCTATGCCCTGGCAGTTAGAACAGGCTTATGGGAAACAGGAGAATGAATTTGGAAACTTGATGCTCAGAAGCAGCTAGGTATCAGGGCTCTCACCTCCTGTTTGAATGGTGCAATTACAGCACTCCTAGTAAAACTGGGCATCACTTCTACCACCTGTGTTTTGTGTTGGACTGAGTAGCTGTGCCTGTACCAATAAAGAAAATGTACTCACAACCATTGTGTGTTGCTGCTGCTGCCAGCTACCAGGGAACAGCTTGCAGCCACACTATTAAACTTACTATCCAGAACAGGTTCACATTCAAATTGCCCTTTAAAAACGCCTATAGATCATTCTAATGGTCAAACCATGCCCAGGAATTGTTGCAGGTGTGGAGGGAGCAAGTTTCAGGAGGTAGTAACTAACACAAGCTAAACATTAACAGCACAGATGATCCAGTTGAAGTGCCTGGGAATGTTTCCTGGCATCATCTGTTTTACTTATATGGATGTAGCCTCACAGGCCAATTTGGAAATTGGAGATTTCAATTTTGCTTCTTTGTCTATAGAGAGGGTGCTGGGAAACTTGGCTTAGTCAGGTGCCTAAGACTAGGAGGTATGAACCTGGGCCTAGCTGCCTACCTGAGATAGCAGGCTGGGACATTCTGGAGCATATCAGGGATCTCAAGTTTAAATGCCAAGAAAATTTTGCTGACTTAAGCTGAAGATTTTAAATTCTTTACTTCCACATATACTTAGAGTTACCTAAGTCCTGACAGCACCAAGCACACAGCAGGCACACTTGTGCTTAGTACATGACTGTGCTTTGTCAGAATCAGAAACTATCTCCTACTCATGATTGGAGATGGCAGATGTTTTCTGAAAACTCTATCGTATGCCCATCATACCAGCCCTAATGGCAGATGTTGTTCTCTTTATGCTGAATCTCTGAGACAGAGTATACAACCCATGCAGAGCTTTGTGCCAAAGCAGCCAGCCTGCAGTTCTGCAACTACAGTATAGATACCTCAGGGGAGCTGCAGGTAGAATGATTTTCTCATCAGTCTTTTCCATTCATTTTACTAGACAAATGGATTAACTGACTCTGAAATACGCTGAAATAAAGGTCTCCTTGGGTAGCAAGCTCCCCTTAACTTACCAGCTTCTATGAGAATTAACATTGCTCTGGATCGCTCAGAGCATACTCAGCACCTTGCAGAGCTGTGCCCTAAATGATCACTGTGGATGTGAATTGAATGCAAATAGAGCAAGGCCCGTGACATTATGAAATTTCTATCGTAGAGCTACTTTTAAAAGGTCTTACAGAAGCAAGTGCAATCCATTACAACATATCAGAAAATCAGGCATCTGCTAAGAAATACAACATTAATCTGGATTCAGTAGCTTGGCTTCAGATTCACATTTGACAAAGATCAGGGAAGAGAACAAATCTGCAGCTGATGATTAGGTAAGCAATGAGCATTTTGTTTGTAACAGAGTGAAAGACCTTCAAATCCAAGGTCAGTGAAAACAGAAAAAACATATATAATTATTAAGGGCTGTGCATACGATTGTGATAGAGTGATTACCAGAAAAAAAAAAAAGAAAAAAAAAAACTTAAAAGACCTGAAGTTTTTTTCAACAGCTATTATGAGATCTGTGGCTTAAATCTGTTTTTATATACACTTAAATAGACATTTTCTATATCAGTCAGCAGGGAAAATGAACATACTATCATGAAAACAAACTATTCCAAAACTATAAAGACAATATTTCAAATAATATTGAAAATCCTGAATTAAATAAAGTTATCATCAATTCTAAAAAGAAGTGTAATAGCAGTATGATATTACATTTTGAATTAGCTAAAGCTCTAGTTTAGAATTTACAGAATAGGAATTTTATTAATTAACCAATTTTGTACTTAAATCAATAACTATTTTAATTAAGGCAGCCTAAAAAAATAAAGTTGACTCAATTTTATTTTGGTTCTAGAAAATCACAGTTACAGGTCAGCAAATATGATGAGAAAGAATCCATTATCAGGATGTTTTTCCAATTCTGTTCTTACTCTTCACTAGTACTTCCGAAAATCTGATTTTAATGATGGGTTGTGCCTTCTTGCATTTATTATCAAATAAATCCTGTAAGCTTGCCCAGCAGCAGGGAGTGAGTTCATTTCTTCTATGACTGCTTGCTTAGCCTTTTCTCAACTTAGTCATGGCCCAGACTTCTACATGATTTCTGCTGAGAAAAGCTGATGAAGTAGTTTGAGACTGCTCCCCCATACAGATAGGTAGCTGAATTATATAGCTGAGCACATGGCAAAACCTTAACCACAGCCTATCTCTATCTCTATCTCTGTATCTCTCTTTCTCATATATAGAGACTATATTTATACCAATGACCTTAGRGTCAGAGAAGAGTCTTTTAAAATTATTTTTCCTATCATGTGTTAAGTAGTATGGCTCAGACTGTCTTCACATAGCTTAACTCTCTTTTTCTCAAAAAGCCAMTGTAGTCTCATTCGTACTGACTTCATGAGCAGTTTTAGGCCGGTGCTACTCCTTGTACCATGCTTAAGTATTGTCTGGAAGAATTTTAGGTGTCATGGATCAAAACTGTGACAAGCAACATGCTACAATTTAAACAGTGGAGATGATTTCATACCACTGCCTAAGCTGTGGATCGTATGTTTAATGAGATATTTATAGTTAGTAAGACATAACATAGAGAACTGATATTCCAAGCCACAATTCCTTTCTAATGTCTTACAATAAAACAGTTATACATTAGCTTTTACACAAAGACATTATAAAAGACTAGATCTCAGGATAGTGGCTGTCTGTCTAACACTACATGAAGAACTCTTCGGTCCAGCTTTGTAATCACCCAGCATGCAGCTTCTGTGTGCTCGGGGTTTCTTTGTATGACAACCAGTGAACACTGAAGTCTCCATCAATATGGAGAAGGATCAGCTGAAGTGTGTACTCAGACCTAGAAGCTGGGAAGGACCCTGGTCTTTCAGCAGCAACATAGAACTACTGGCATTACAATGGTTTCCAGTATAATAACCTAGTACTCAACCACAGAAAATAAACACCAAGAAAAAAAAATAAAATACAGACACTAATTTTTGATACAAACACAGTGTTTGTAAGAAGGCGCCTCAAGTCACTCAGACGCTCCTGAAATCCATGAATAGGATTACATGCTAGCCTAGGTATCTGCTTTTATTTAGGTCTCTGCAAAACCTCAGTCTGACTGAATCAAATTCAGGCAAATTCCACATATTGCATTTACATGACTACCGCCAGTAAAATGAGACAAAACTAAACAAGCTTCTACTCATAGTCTGTAATGAGCCAACTATTATACCTTTTTCCCACTCTTTCTTTCCCTAGTTCAGTATCAACAGCAATACAATGAGATTTTTGTATGCTAGTCTCTGCTTTGCAGGATATTTCACATATGGCAGACTTTCAGTTTTTGTGGTCTACTAATAAATCAAAACTTCACTAAAGATTCTCCCAGGAACTGTCCTCATTCTCTGAGTATAGATGTGACAGAGAGCGGCATACATGGCAAGTTCTCATATTACTACCTTTTTTTTCCTTTTACAATGTAAAACAGACCATTTATTAGTATAGTCTAAAGACTTATAAATAATATAGTGATAGTTTGGGGAACTTCTCTATTTATTAGATAATAATAACATTCAGGTTAATATCTGAGGCCAAAAACCTCAAAGTTTATTAGAGCAAGATAGGATTATTACTGCTAAATTATCTGGAAGCAACCTCAAGCTATCATTAGGATGAAATTTTAATTAAATATTCAATTGCAAATGACAGATTAAAAAGACTAGCATTAAATGAGCTATCAGATTAGAAGCAAAAAAGTAAAACTTGGTAAAAACTGTAATTCTGTTTTTCTCTCTCGTTTCATGTTTTCTGCATTTATTTTCCCTTGCCTTCTCTCTTTTTATTCCATTCACCTCCCTCCACTCCTCAACCTCARTTGAGCGCTTTTCATCCACAAAAATGTAATATATTACTTGAGCATCATCTGCATTGTTCTAAATCTTCTCCTGAAGGTCTGTCTTTACCAGTAACTATGTGAAGAACCCACGAACCAGTATTTTGAGTTTCTTCATAACACCATTTTTAGAYACATAAAATAAAAATGATGYAAATATTCCTTCATTATTTGTTAGAGTAGAGRTGGGACATTAAGGCTGGGATTTCCAAATAAGAAGAAATGTTGTCAACAAACAAATACTATTTTGGATAGTCTTGTCCATCTGTAGATTTCACAGTGCTCTTTAAGAAAGAATCYGTATTATTAGTCTCAAATGCCATAGCTGAAGACTGAGGTACAAAACAGGGAAATGTATTTCTAAAAGAAATGCTGAAGATGTGTCCAAGAGTCAGGAACAGGGTTCTCAATTCTAAATCATCAGTCTAATTCTCATACACCAGACCCAATATCCTCTACCAGCAAAGCAATATCATAGCTGCTTTGCTTGGTAGAAACGCGTAGAGAAGGTCAGTATGACTCTTTTTTTCTCAAAAGCATGCAAACATTTTGAAGAATTTGGCCATGAACTATGTGTGTATATCTATGTGTGTTTGTGTGTTGTGTATGTGTGCACAGGCATTATTATTACATTTTTCTTATTCTTTCTGTAATGCTTTGATTGTTGTAACTGTCCGGAAATGAAAGCCCAGCAAATATCTTAAATATTGTAAGGAGAGCATTCAGCTGAGCAATTAGAATTAGGTCATAGTGTATTTATGAGGTATTATGTATTATAGACATGCATTTCGCAAATAAGGTATCACAATCAGAAAAAAAGAACTGCATTACTTAAGGAAAAAAGGATATAGATGAGCATCAGTATCTGTACAGAATGTCTATGTTTCTATGTATAAAAGTTCTGTTATTGGTCTGGACAATTCAATTCAGTAATCCTGATAATTTATACARAAATAAATATAGCTCACTTCTGTAATAGACTATGTTTGTCTTTTTGCTAATTTGCAGGTTTTAATTATGTGCAATGACATATCCATACGCAAGGTTCTGCTAAGTTCAGTGCATTTCTCTTTTCTGCATTCTAATAAAGAAAGATAATACTAAATGATCTTTTGCAACATTTTTTGAGAAAAATCACTGTATTTTGGAAGTGAAATTATGTTAACTTAGCTGCCCAAACATGTTTMTGCCCCAAGTATTGTCTGAATTATTAAATAGCTCTTGTTATTTAAACTGTGAATACTCTTATTTAGATGAAAAGGCTAGCCATCCATTTATTTTTTTTTTAAGATATAAATTTATGGGAAAAAAAGGAATTTAAATAATTCTCCAAATACCTTATCAATTATGAGAAAGAAATATATAATAATTTAATGAGATTTTAGCAAAATATTATATGAAACCCTCTAGGCACTGCATATTTTTATAGTAAATGCTGCTGACACTCTGCTTAATCAGAGCAATTTAATATATCTCTGTTAATTACTGAATAGATTGTGAGATTTGCACGGACTACAGTTGGAGGTACTAATTGATTGTCAGTTAACAGGAACTAACTAACAAATGAAAATGTTATTCTAATCAAACTATCAATGGCTGTTACAAGCGTTTTTTCTTGACCACAGTTTGACTTATAGTTCACCTGTACTCGTGTATTATGTTTCCATTCCACTTTCTTCATCTATCTGGCTTATGTCAATTAGATAATCTTTGATGAAAAAAAAATACTTACTCTTCTCTTCTGCAGAAGGTAGGATTGCTTATCTTGCTGCTGGCCCCACTGCATCTGAAGACACTTCCAGAAACCGTCCTGGAAGAAGGTGAAACAGCACGCAGCTCCCAACCGCCCACTCCTCAGAAGTCTCAGGCCTTGCCCCTCTTGCACCTCTGGGTAAGTGCTGAACTGACATGTCCTGGMAGCTCCAGAGTTGCTGGATATGTGCAGATAGTGTGGTGCTGCACAAGCCAGGTTGTTCTCCCAAGTGCCAGCCATCCTGTGCATGTGCAATAGTTAGGTCCTGTGCACAGGCATTACCTTTGATGCTTTCAGGATACGCAGTCTTCTTGCACCAATAGTGAACAGCTAGCCTGTGTAGGCTATTGCTCATGTACAAGTTAATGGTTCTACATGTGGGCCAGTAGCACTGGTATTCCTATGAAGCCATGGCTCCATTGTGTATTCTCAGTAAACTGATCGTGTGGCACAGGAAGAGCTACCGTACGCAGCTCTCTCCTCTGTCTGAAAAGGTGGCAACAAACCTGGTACATCTCTGAAAAAGAAAATTGCACAGATTTCATTCTTGCTTGATCCACAGACACTGTAGTCCTAAAATACCATGATTACTAGTAATGATAAATAGCAATGAGCTGGCAGTAGCAATCTCAACACTTTACTTACACCACTAACCACAACTCCAGACTAAGCTTCATGACTCAGTCACAAAACCAACAGAGTTTGTAAAAACATCAGAATTATTTAAACCCATTTAAAATAGAGAGCAAACTGAAACACTTGGCTATAATTACGAGGTAAATAAAAGACTGGAAAAATACAAAGAACTAAGTGAGTCTCTATATAAAACCTGTCTGCAAATTAGTATCTATGTGTGCATAAAGCTACTCTATATTTATGTCTAAAAAGCCATTAATTTAAAAGCTCAATGAGCACAATCAGCTATGATTAACACATACAACCGATGACTGTTATATGAAATTATGTTCTCTTTCCAAATGCTGAGTGTGTCAACTGCAGACTTCTCAGGAGACTTTCCCAGTTTTTTCCTCATACTTAGTCTAACTCAGTAACTCAGTTCTGCTGTTTTTTAATGCCATCCTAGTTCATGACTGCTTCCTCTCTCTCTGTGACACAAGCCTCAGCTGAATCCAACTAATCCCTATAGATTTGAATTCCTGATGTCTGCACTCAAATTGACCAATCACTACTACAGTAGGAGGGTATGAAATAGAAAATACAAAGGGAAGTTCCTCAGCCACCTGAAATGGTGGCTGCAGCTCCACAAGAAGCAATTCGAAGACAACCTTTTCCTAGTGTGATCTGCACATGCAACTTGCACTATTCCCAGAGGCCCTCAGGGGCCCCTTACTTCTATCTGCCCTTAGGGAACTGCACTATTTCCTTATACGTCTCAGCAGCCCAGCCAGTATAATTATAGTCTCTGCTGCTAAAATAGTTCTACTAGCATCATTTTTTCTAGATTAGGAATAAAAAAAATGTTATACAGGTTAKACCATCCATATTCTTGTGCAACAGTATCCAAACCAGAGTTCTACCTGCTATATTACAGTAGCAGCTATATCTGCAACCTCCAGCCAGTATTTCCTTCTGTGAGCATTTTGGCTTATGAAGACTAGTTACATTTTAGCAGTATCTAGATGAACATGTGACACTGGCAGGTTGCCCTACTGCTATGCTCAAAAACCATCAAGAATAGCAGGCCTTGACTGTAAAAATAGTTTTGATATCTGAATAAATCAGGTAGTCAAATCATAGTAGATAAGGAATATGATCTCTGTTTTACGCATGGGGACTATGGCCAGCAAGTTTCTGTGACACAGCTGGGAACTGAATCTTTGTATCTCGAGTCCCATCTCAGTATACAAATGGGGGGGGGTGGGGGAGAGGAGGGAAGAGGAAGCACCCTTCCTCTAAAAATCTCACCAAGGGACATTGCATGGTTATTTTTCTGCATTCAGGGTAGAAGAAAATATGCAAAGATGCAAGTGAGGGAGAAGGAAACATTATTAACAACATAGCCTCTCCCTAGTTCCATGAATTTGGATTAGCAATAGAAAAACACCATTTCAGAACTAGTCAAGAAGTTAATGCATATCTTGCACTAAGACATCTCTGGTAGCATTAGATTTACACTACATATTGACATTACACTATCCTTGCCAATTTTGGCAGAGAAAGCAGAATTTCACCTTCCATTTCTGTTGTTTCTGTTCCCTCTGCTCTATACATCAGTCAATTCAAAATTGCTGCTGCGCACTCCCTGCTGAGATTTTTTTTTTTTTTTTTCCCTAAGTAGTTCCCTGTGGAAGAGCTTCTTTTCTCCACCTCAGCTGTTTTCCATGTGACAAACTTGATCTGGGTGTGTGTTGGCTTCCAAAGTACATGCCATGAATACATTCAAGTCTTCTTCAGCTCATAGTTTGCTTCCACAAGGAACAAGAGGATTTACCAATACTGTTCATTGCAGGTTACATTTTTCTGTCCACTACTCACTAGTTTTTCACAGGAAGCTAGGAATGGGGAAAAAGTGGCTTTTTGCTTTAGTGGTCTGTTGGTTTTGCAGCATGATGATGACATTTGAGTTTTGTTCACCTGATTTCTATCTTTGATTTCAAAATATTAAGTGCTGTGTGTAATCTTAATGTCACTTCCTTTTTGAGGCTGCCATTACAAGGRTGCTGGCTCAGGTAAGCCTTCATTCTTCATCATATTGTTTCTCTGTCATGTAGATTTTCTATCTTTGATTCAGGGAATTTCTTTTTTTTTTCTTTTTTTTCTTTTGTGCTACATAAATGTTTTTGATCCTTGTTTATCTCTTACGTTTGCTAGGTGGTATGTCTTCATATACACCTTCCTGGGGTATTGCCTAATACTGGTGTCATCAACCACCAGTAAACGCATAATAGCCAAGCATGCTGTGATTGCTCATAAACTGAGATTTTAAAATTGTGTGAATAATTATCCATCTAGCTACCTCTGTAAGTTTTCTGCTGACAAGAAGCTACTCAGATTAAAAATATGGTTTAAGAAATCAAAATAAATATTTACTCAATTGCTCTTTATTTGCTCCAATTTTAAATGCTTTTGGCTGTTACTTCCATGCTGTTAAGTACGTAACACGGTAAGTATTCTTACTGGCCAAATATATAAACTGGTATCTCTCTTTAGATTTTAGAAAATCTGTTTAGAGCCTAAGCCAAAGCTCAAAAATCATGATTAGGCCCAAATTTTCTAATGTGTTGCATACATTACATAATAGTACTTTATAATTTCTTAACTAATGCAGTGATTGTGAGTGGTAAGTTAAGCACAGAAGTTCTTTAACATATGAGTTTTATTTTGTACATTTCCCTGGCAGAAAATAAGTAACAAAAATCTGAATATTCTGCATTTGCTGTTCATACACTTTCTTCGGTGGGCTTTCTTCCGTAAAGGCAGAATACTGGCAAAGAGAAATAGCTTTCCTCATTATATTGAGGATGAACATTTTGCAAGTCGGTTCTGAGATACTTATGTATTACAATTAGTCTTGTTATTTAAAACTGCATCTATTTTTAGATTAATAAAGACCTGGTGGGAAAGGTATTTCAGATTCTGAATTACAAAAAGAGATTTAAGCACCTGTAGCCATGTATTATCATTTGGTAAAGACTGCAGAGGATAACATGTATATCACTGGAAAAGTACATTACTTCAGTATCACTATTTATGTGTTTATATAGGAGATTTGATTGTACCATACTTAGCAATACAGTATTGCAGTGAAAAATTTTCTGTTTCCACATTTTCAGGGAAAAAAAGTATGAACTGATCTTTTAAAATGATGACGAACCTCTCATCCCCCCAGTTTATTGCACATACTTATCTATGGGATATACAATCCCCTTCTCCTTTCTGATACAAATAAAATAAAACCAATATAGATGACTATAATGAACAAAGAGATACTTACACAAAGGAAAGCACACATGGGGATGGGAAGAATTAATTGCATGCCTCAGATTAAGAATATAGACACTTTTCACCTGAATCAGGATGAAATAGAAAAGGACAAAATAAGTAGACTCAGAAAAAAAGGGGGGGGGCAAGGAGGGGAAAATTATTTTACTATAGAACACTCTATAGATAAGTTGCAGCAAAACTTAACACCATTTCCTAAACCCTTGATAAGAACTTGGTTCTTTTACCAATAACCAAACAAACATCTTTTCCAGCATTTTCTGAGATTATTCAAGGACTCTGTTATATGCAACCTTATATTTTTACTTTTAGTGACACATGAACTTTTCTCCATTAAACCTTCAGTGATTTACATAATGATGACTAATTTACATGTGTTCAACATGCTAATTATAGCACTGGCATTCATATAACTAAGATTGTTACAGGTGCCTATTTTCAGAGTTTATAAATATGAAAAATATTTCCAAATCTGACATTCAGTTGACAAAATTGCTAGCCTAAACATTCATTTTTGTAGTTAAAACGCCTCTGAATAAATCAGAGATTTGGTTGAAAAAAATCTCACATTTAGAATCTGTTAGAAGTGAATAGTCTCGGGTTGCTCCTATGAAGCTATGTTCAAATGAAGACATATCACCCCTTACAATCCCATTGAATTAATTTATTCTGGAAAATGAGCTCTAGTTTCCTCCTCATTCAGATGTAACTGAAGATGCCTTAAGTAATAATCTAGGATTGATCCCACAGTCAGATTGTCACAAGTCATAAATAGCAGTCAGCAGTCTTCTGAGGTCAGCTATCTGACCACTATAACTACCTTTCCTCCCCCCACCCYCCCATGCACTGAGATTAGTCACAGGTCATTTTGCAGAACTGCAAAAATATTGCAGAAAGACTTTATGAAAGTCAATGACTAGGAAATGAAATGGCAGATGAAATTCAGTGCAGATAGATATAAATGAGAGGACAAGTGAAAAATAATGGCTAACTTGTACAAAATTGGCTGTTTTGAGCATGCCCTGTGGTTTGAGGAGAAATTTTGGGACATTTGAAGAGAGTTTACCAGATTGTAGTCTCTGTGCTGGATCCCTTGGAGCTTTATGACTAGTACTCTGTCCCCTTCTTTACCTTTATAATCCATATGCAAAGGCCCCCTAACTCTTCAGTGTCTCTGCTAAGTTCCAAGGGTTAACTTGCTGTGGTCTAACTGGTCACCTATAGCACCAAGTTGAAGAAGCTAGTGGAGGGTAGGATGAATTTTCCTGTTCCATGTGGGGTTCACATCCATCCTTTTTCCCTTACATGGTGTATCAACTGCAACATCATAATTCCTTCAACATCTTCAAGAAAGGATGGCACTGGCCTGCTACAGCATGTTTGACATTCCTATGAAGTTCCATAGTTACAAGCCAGCAACCTTCAGCCCCACCCTTAAAGAAAAAAAAACAAAAACCCCAAAAAACTATTCTTTAGCTGCTACCACAGAATCGCTCAGTTTCTTGCCTCCTCCTCCTCCTCCTCCTCTTTTGTACTTCCACTTTGAGTATAAAGCTGTAATTTCAGAAAAAGCTTAAGCCATTTCTCCTTCCYACAAAGAAATCAATACAATGACTACTATAAAATACTTAAATAAATATATTAAATAGGACTTCCGTAGAAGGACCTTCTAGAGATATTTTCTCTTGCCTTCTGGCAGTCAACTACCCAGGGACTTTTTGAATCAGAAGTTGCACCTGGACCAATGTCAGGTAATATTAAGTAAAAAAAAGTTTGATTAATGCTACAGGAATTTTTATCTTCTAGATTTCTACAACATCCTGTGGCAATGAGTTTGACAATTTAACCATACCAAATGAAAAAATCCCTTCTGTTTAAATATGCTATCAGAAAATATAATTAGATGTCTCTGTTTTGCTCTAAGGAACAGAAAATTGTTCTCTATTCATTTCCTTCCTACTACACAAGGAWCCTAGGCCTTCATTGCATTCTGAAGCAATTTTTTTCTTTTTGAAACTGACTGTTCTTAGTGTTTTCTGTTGCTTAGCTATGCTAACTTCTAGTACTCTTAAAATTTTGATCCGTATAATAATCTCAATATTACATTATATAGACTATATAAAATCCATATACTTATTCTACTTTTGTTTTTCTCTCACTTTTATGCAGCTTATTTTTTCAATAATGTAGTATCACTTTTACTGATTTTTAAAATTTTTGATTCACGCTTCTTTTATAATGGTTTCATAAAAAAAGTGTACAAACAGATGCAACAAGTTTCAAGTGCTAGAAGAAGATCAGGAAGCTTGTCAAAGTCTAGATCGAACTAGAAAAGCAGATGATCCYTTAGTACTTCAACAGTAAGACTAATGACAATTTCTTTCATCTGTACTTTCCAAATATATTCTTGAAAGTAGATCCTTAACACACTTATCCAGAATAAAATTTGCGCATTCATAAGGAAGCAGATGGGAAGCAATATAAAAACTGCAGTGTTTCCTCCCCCCTCCACCAAAATCTTCATATTGCTATCAAGAGATTCACACTGCTTTCTGAGATTATAATCTTCTTTTGAGCCCATGCTCAGACATAAATATTCATTGTTATATAAAAATATTTTGATTAATCATGGTGATATTCTAAGATATTGMACTGGTGAACTATCATCTAGGCAAATAAATTCATACTTATCAAACTTTAACTGGGTGTCTGATCTTAATGAGTAATGAGTCTTATTTTCTGAAGTAGATCTTTAAAAAAGTATTTTCTACCACAGTATATGAGACTTTTTCAAGAAGCATCTATTAAAATAACAGCAGACTGTCAGTCTAATTTTTCACTAGTATTCCTCCAAAAAATGGGGTTCTGGTTTGTTTTTTATTTATTTGTTGAAGCACATCACAGTTTGAGAAATCAAATATTGACAGATCATGCTGTGTTCTCACAGCAATGACTTAAAGTTATAAAATCAACTCTGAAGGCTAGGATCCTACCCTCAGATGCACAGTGCTCATTTCAATGTATTGAAAAAGGGGAAAAAGCCACAGTAGTTCTTAGCTCTATGCAATGACAGTAAYAGATTTATAAAAAGGTCTTTCATATATACATTCTAAATAAATAGAAACATTCCTTATATATTTTTATATATACACACACACACATATATTCAAAGCAGAGATTAGAAGCATTTTAAAAAACATTTACTATTGTTAGTCCTCGAAAATGGTAAATCCGCCCCAAATGCAAGAGCTGAGATTTAAAACTGTTTAAGCAAAATAGGTTCAGCCTTCTCTAATGTGCATTTTTAGAGACAGTCACGCACAGCATTCTGCAGCATTAAAGATGTTTATGTTAAAAATGATTATTTTTATTAAATCATTTATCTTCTTATTAAAAGTTTCTAATTATGTAAAGTTCAGTAAATTTGTATCTGTGGGACAYGGACCATTTTAAATAAAAGATAGTAAACTTGGATCCCTAACTTCTGATTAACCACACAGTGCTTAACTGTTAGGGCCAAGAAGAGAGCTATTTTGCATGACTCCAAGAACACTGACAGGTATGGTTCTGGGAACAGTTTTTTTCTGTCAATATAGAAGGAAGTCCAGTAAGCATTCCTTTCCATACAAGGGTAGAGTTATATTTTACATGTAAAAATGAAAAACAAAAAACAAAGTGTTTAGTAATAAATCTCTTAAAGAGCTGTATTTTTAGGAAGATTAGAACATTTAAGAAAAATAAATTGTCTCCATTTTTGATGTGACAACTTACTTTAAATAGCAGCAGTGATAGATTATACATAAAAAAGTTACCAACACTTTCATTTTGAGAGCATCACACTGTATAATATAAACATTTTTCTTGACTTTGAGTTAACAGAAAGCCCCCAAAGGACTTCAATGGAATCAAGATTTTAACTTCAAATTATCCATTAAACAGTGTTGAGATTTAAGCTAAAAATCCCCCCCCCCCCCCGAAAGGCAGTACAGTTATTTTAACAGAAGTTTAGAATCAAAAAATGAATATCCTTTAGCAGGCCTCCCTATCCATCCATTCATAACTGCTCTAGCACTTTTAAGAAACATGGCTAGAACTATGAATGTGTATGATGTAACATCATGCCTGCTTACTTTGGAAAGACAAAATACATTGAAACAATTTCAAAACTAGTTCAGGATTTGGGTTCAGTTCTATCAGTATTTATATTTGCATCCACAACTCAGGCTTTTAGGATATCAAGCATACAAAAAACTTACAAACCTGCTCACTGCTGTTTGAAAGAGGAAAAAAAAAATCATACTTTTTTGACTAGATCATTAGTGGAAAAAGACGAAGAATTACTAGGGAGAGTTAGAAGAACACTTCAGCTACAGATTCAATCASAGGCTGACTTCTAGCTCACCTCTCCTTATTATTTGCCAGTTTTCTTAAATTCATGGTATCGGCCTGTGCTAGGCAATGATGTGTAATTAACAGATCACTACAATAAGAACATGCTCATTCAGCCTCCTAGACTTCAGCGAGTATTTCTACATAATGCTATGTAGTCTAGCTGTTTCAGGGCTACCTTATGTATCTCTAGTTTGAGAGGATTACTAGATTAGTTTCAAACAAAACAAAACAACACCCCACAGCCTGGGTAACACCACTTAGTTATTCTGTATTGGGCCCAGTAATATGAGAGTTTCTTTCAAAGGGATCCACAGTTTTGAGTCCGAATGTGATCCAAGGTTTCATGTGTGAAATAACAAAAACCCCATCCATTTGCAACACCTAAATTGTCATCTACCATGAATCTGTTAAGTCCATATAGCTTGACAATGCAGTTTTGCAGAAGAAAAGATCAGAACCCTCAAAAGTATCTGTGCATTATGCACTAGTGAACTCACTTAGTAGGTTAACTAGATACATACAAACGGACCTAAAATTTCAGCAGTCCTGCCTGTTAAAAAAGATGGGCCTGTTTTCAGTCTTAGGCAAACCTAAACCCATATTGTGATAGAGAAGTACAAACTAGCTTTCTAAACTCATACTATTCAAAAAGTGTTATCACACACTCCATTTAAATCACACTTTTTTGGTATTCGTTTATTGTTCAGGAAAGTATTGAATACATAAGCAACCCTTTTTTTTTTTTTTTTTTTGTTTTTTGTAAACATCACTGGAAGTTAGAAACACTGCTTACTGAAGGAAAGAGTAGACTAGATTCTTCTACATTCAATACAACAGYATAGTACTTTAAAAGAATAACTTTATATGCTTATATACACATACATATAAAAATAAATGTGCGTGCAAGTAAATGCATTTGTTTCAGCCAGATAGGTTATTAAAGCAACTCAAATATATTTTATTTATCCATGTTCAATACATAAAAATATGCCATCCATTCACGAYAAAATCATATCTAGACAATATTGAATTTGTATGAGGCAATTCTGCAGTACCAATAATTTTAAATATTCTCTTTACCAAATAATACAATTATGAAGTCTTAGAATTAGAGTCACTTTAAAAGTTTATGCAACACTTAGCATGTTGGTCAAAACTAAACAGATGACAAGGAAAGGAATGAAATATTGACATCATTTTTAAGCAGAAGGACCAGGACAAATACTATAATTTACTTCAAAGACTGGCAGAGAGATTTTTAGATTACATTCAGTGGTATATAATTTGTCTGTAAATAGTTTATTTTTCCTTTAGTATTTAGGTACACAGGATTCACAAAAAAAGCCCTAACACACAGCATGTCTTTGTCCATGTGCACAGAGATATATTCCCCTTCTAGCAACAGCCCTGCAAACACTTTCATAAAACATTTTCAAGAGAACCCAAGAGCCCTATGAAAAATATATGAATTCAAGTTATGTACAGCGTGCATAGTCTCATAACATACATGCGCTCACCAAGGACCCTTCTGCTTGAACAGCATGTTAAGAGACAAATCACTGGCACCTCAAAAGAAAGGCATTAGACAAAACGTGATGAGTACCAGTTCAGAAACTGCATTCACAATCATCTACTGCTTGCCACAGAAGTAACAGCATATACACATACTCTTTCCCTTGAAATTAAATTCAGCACAAGTTTATAGATCTGAGAAACATGCACTAACATGTAAGATTTAATATAAATTTTGATTTCAGAGAAGACGTATTAAGCTTCAGTTCTGAGATAGCCCACAGAACTAAACAGTTATGTACAACTGACAGAACCAGAAGAGAACCTATAAAGATTCATTTAAAAGCAAATTAGCTATTACCACAATGACTTGCTACTCGTCTCAGAGATCATCTTCCCAGCTTATTTACCCTGGGCATACTCAGACAGCTGTATGAAATCAATAATTTCAGGTATTTCAATATGGGCAAAATATAGCATAGTATGATCTCTATTTAAACTTTCCATAATGCTTCTTGCCTAATCCATACAAATGTAGAATATCACTTCTATTAAAGTTATGACAAGATGAGTCAACTGCAATTAATCACTGTAAACACATTAATAGTAATAYTACATTTTAGAAAAGAATTAGTCAAGAAAAAATAGGGATGTTAAGCTAACAGCAAAGTGAGATAAGACCTAGATATTCCTTTTAGATTCCACTTAAGATCTGAACTTGTAACAAACATTCTTCCCTCTCTCCTGATTTTCATTGCACGCTGAAGGCTGTTTTTTTTATTTTGTTTTTCTGAAAAAGGAACTATAAAGCTTGGTGCAATTGTCTTCTAAATTCATTCATCATTTTTTATCCCATTTGTTCACTCAGAATCTTATTTCTTTGCATTTTTGCAAGTTTTCCCTTATTTCTGTTTTAATTATATTTCCAACAAACTATTATGACTGTAATCAGTAGTCCGTAAGTGAAACTCTTCCATCCCCTAAAACATGAAGTAGCATTAATATTTACTCTAAGTATAAAAAAAGCATTGGATAAGGAGGCAGGGTAGCTCTCGTGACTGCTGTTCCACCAGCTCTCTAAAGGATCCTCAGATTAAATTCTAACCTCTGAAATACTTTCCTCAGGTTCCATATTTAGACTGTAATATATGCTAAGTATATTAGAATACAATAAAGTGCTCAACAGCGATCAGTTTCTAGGCACGTACTTTTCATTCTTTTTAGCAGAAATTCAGTAAATTATTGTGTCATAGCTCATATTACTTTAGGGCAAGGCAATATACCTTTATTGCAATTATACAAGTCTTCGCAAGTAATGAAGATCTATTATGTAATTAACATAAATCATATTTTAAATAAAGAGAAATCATCTCTATGTAGAAAACACCACTATAAATTTCAAATGTTTCTGTAATTAGCAACACAAGAAGCAACTATAACTTTCACAAAGAGTGAAGAACTGTCACTAGGGGAAATAAAGAGCTGAAAGCTGGGTGCAAAGTTGCCTGAACTATTTACTAGTCTAGACAAGTATAGTGAGGAAAGTCTAGCAGATGACAAAAGTTTAAACAAGGAAAATAAAAAGACTTGTCCTTTGAAAAGGTCTGAATTCAGAATAATCATTAATAATATATGCTTTCCTAGATACTCAAAAAAGTAGACTCACTCTTTACATTCAAAATAAGTGAGCTCTCTTGACTGTAAATGCATTCATTTACAGTATGAAAATATAACAATGTATACAAACATAAATTATGTATAACTACTTAAGCGATTTATACTAAAAACAGATAAATCAGTTTCTTCAACTAAGGAGTAGAGCGGTTAACCTGGAAGGGGTAAAAATCTAACAAGTGCTTCGTATGTTTCAGCCATAATTGTGTGACTGCTCTAAGTCAAAACAGTATCTACTTCAATTTACCCACTTCAGAATACGTAAAATAAAGTACACATTTCAAATAAGCAGTTTGAAGTATTCAGAAACACAATAAGAAAAAAAGTTATGGAGAGATTAACAAGACCACAGTAACTCCAGAGGTACACTTCAACATGCCAAGTTAGATATCTGTCAGCCATTTTATGCATTTCTGAGGCAGCTTATGTGACACCTCATCTCTTTAATAACTACAGAGAAATCAAATTAAGATTAGTGACAGATATCTAAACAAATATTTTTCATGTTAGAAGGACTCTAAAAATATTTGTAGCAACTTGTTTAAATTTATTTAGAATAACACGGGTTTCAGGAAAAAACAACAACAAAAAAAATTTTAAATCCACAAGTCCCAAATTCACATTATAACTTCACAGACTAATGTAATTGAGTAAAGAGTGTGAGTAACTGTGGTGGGTAATGAGTGAAGAGTCCCACTGAAATCAACAGGATTCTAGTTGCCACAACAGTTCCAACTACACCACAGAAACATTGATGCACATAAAATCTGAGAAAATCATTTTGCTACAGATTAAAGAGTTGTTTCAAACAGACAAAATGTAATTCCTCCTAGTCCAAAGTTTGGGGCTGGTTCTACAAAGTCCTACAGAAAATGCCCAAAACTACATTCCTGAAGAGACATATCCATATGACTTGCTACCTTCAAGGTCCACTAAGAAAAACAGCAAATAGTCACATTTGAAAGCCGAAATTGTTACGTCTGAAAGAGCACTGAAAAGCAGTCTAATGAAAAATAGTAGTGGAAAAAAATGAAAAAAAAATAATTTCAGGCTGGAAAGCACTCATTTCCAGCCTTGCCATAGGTGGTATTAGTGGTGAGTTTATCCAAATGGTACCTGATTTTGGTTTCTACTGTCCTTGGATACTAGAACAATATGAAAAATAAAAGAGTCAGATATCAGATTAGTTAAGGGTAAATGTTTCTGTTATTACTGAACTACATTGCTCCTAAATCACTAAATAAAAAGCATATCCTAAAATTATATTAATTATAAACTAACAAAATATTTACTAATTTCACAATCTTCTAACATTTTTCTACAAGCACTAGATCTGCGCCTGTGGTCAGTTAACAGACAGTATCTAACACTGGAACTGCTAACTCCTCTCACTCTAATATTYTGCATTCCTAGTCAACACTTTTTTAATTCAAAGCAAAATCTCAGTGTAAGTGATCATTATTAAGTAATCTGCAGAAGGCTGCATTATGCACTGAACAAAATAAACAAAATTAAACTAAAACACTTTCAGTGGCTCTTTGAACTGAACTGGGAAGGACTCAGAACTGAACAAAGTGGTGATGTATTTATGAAGGGGAAATYATGCTTAACCAACCTCATAATCTTCTATAATGAGATGACTGGTTTGGTGGATGAGTGAAGAGAAGTGGATATTATTCACCTTGACTTTAATAAGACTTTTGACACTAACTCCCATAATATCCTCATAAACAAGCTGATAAAGTGCAGGCTAGATAAGTAGTCAGTGAGGCAGACTGAAAACCGACTGAACTGCCAGGCTCAGAGGTTGTGATCAGAGGCACAAAGTCTAGTCGAAGGCCAGTCACTAGTGGTGTTCGCCATGGGTCGATACTGGGGCCAAAACAGTTTGACGTCTTCATTAATGACCTGGATGATTGGACTGAATGCATCCTCAGCAATTTTTGCAATGACAAAAACCTGCGAGGAGTGGCTGATACATCAGACAGTTGTGCTGCTATGCAGAGGGACCCGGACAGGCTGGAGAAATGGGCAGAGAGGAACCTCATGAAGTTCAACAAAAAGTGCAGAGTTTTGCACCCAGGGAGGAATAACTCTGGGTACCGGTACATGCTGAGGGCCAAACAGTTGGAGAACAGCTCTGTGGAGAAGGAGCTGGGGTCCCTGGTGGACAAGCTGAACATGGACCAGTAATGTGCCCCTGTGACCAAGAAGGCCAACAGTATCCTGTGCTGCATTAGGTAGATTGTTGCCAGTAGGTGGAGGGAGGTGATCCTTCCCCTCTACTCAGCCCTGGTGAGGCCACATCTCGAGTACTGCATTCAGTTCTGGGCTCCCCAGGACAAGAGAGACATGGATCTGGTAGTGCAAGTCCAGCAAAGGGCCACAAAGAACTGAAAGACTAGAACATTGCTTGTATGAGAAGCTGAGTGCACTGAGACTGCTTAACCTAGAGAAGAGAAGGCTCAGGGAAGTTCTTATCAATATGTATAAATACTTGATGGGAGGGTATAAAGAGGTCAGGGCCAAAATCTTCTCAGTGATGCCCAGGGACAGGTCGGGAGGCAATGAGCGTAGACTGAAACACAGGAAATTCCACTTGAACATAAGAAAAACTACTTCACTGTGAGGGTAGTTGAACATTGGAACAGGTTTCCTGGAGGGGCTTGGAGAGCCCCCACCCTTAGAGATATGTGAAACCCAACTGGACATAGTCCTGGGCAGCTCACTCTAGCTGACCCTGCGAGAACAGTGGGGGTGGGCCAGATTATCTCCTGAGGTCCCTTCAAACCTCAACAATTTTGTGATTCTGTGAATCTTTCAAATACACTTTTTTTCTAAATAAAAACTACTGAAGTCACACCACATACACCACTTTGGTGTTTTTACCACAAAGTTGTCATGTATCAATCTCTCCAAGTGCAAAGCATACAAACAATAGAAGTTGATTTTTCCATGCACTACAGGCATGTATTCTGCATGAAGCTATCAAAACAAAATGCAGCTTATAGTGTTACCTTGAACAGATATGCAATTATATGAGTAAAGGAAGTAAATGTGTCATTTTTTTCCTACTTCAGTCATGTATGAGTTATTCAATGCAGATGATCTGTAAGCTCAGCATGCAAGTAATGGATTAAAAACAAACAAGCATTTCCCTGAATATCCTCAAACATCCAATAAACTGAAAATATCAATGTTGTTCATTATTTTTTCATTCAATACTCAAATTCAGTAGTAATGCATACACATTCAAAGAATAAAATAATTYGAACCTATCTATAAGAGAAGACATTTAGTAACAGATTTTTCAGCTCAATTTCTATCTCAATGTATTTGAYGTGTTAAGAACAAACTGCAGTAACAATAGCTCACATAAGCCACTGTTCTTTTTCTTTTCTATACTTCTCAGACCACTTCTGAGTGAGCTCTAAGTAAACATTTGGTTTATGGGGCTTATAATCAAGGTAAACTACCTGTCCAGTCCGTTTCGGGACAGCTTTTTCAATCTGCGTTCCTTCATGCCACTCATTAAAAGATGTGATAGAAATAATTTCTGGTCGCACCAAAAGGGCTGCACTAAAGGCAGTCTCATAGTACTTTCCATTGACACGATTACGAGTATTGTGGTTGTTCCATGGTCGGATACTGGTATCAATATATCCTGGCCCTACACTTGGAATAAACATTAAGTTGTTACTATCACAGAAGGCTTTTAAACTTGCCCAATTATGATGAGATGAGCCGTAAGAGAAGCCATTGGTGGCAAAGTATGTGTACATTCCATCAAAGCCACTTCTGTGAATATCATGCTTATGTCTTTCTTCCACCAGAAGTGCAATGAATAATCCATCATATGGAGTATTTCGAATAGTCTGGGATCCAGAAACAGTTAGCAGATTTGCCCATATTTCAGGAATTGTTATGTAAGAGTCATAAACATAGAACATGGGAAGAAATCTGCCTGTGCTGGTCTTATACCTGTAAAAGGCTGGATGRCCTCCATATCTATAAAGCAAACAAGCACTGTTAAGTATGAAAACAAAATTTACCAGTTGTAAAATATTGTTTCATAGTGTGGATTGAGGACTTTTCTAAAAATTAATTTAGAAAGACAGTTCATATGCTTCAATATAAATGCATTTTAACCCAACTTAGGGTAAAGTATTAAATAAATAAATCAGCAAGGAGCCTTTAAACTACTACAGATTAGTAATTTAGTGACAAATTGTGTTACAGGTATTATTCTTTTGTCTCAAAGGCAATTCTCTAATTCAGTATGAAAAAAAGTCTAAGTAGCACTGATGAACAAAACAACTAGCAGCTGTACAAGATTTGTTAAGCTGAATTAAAGTCATAGAGGTCAACACATTACAGCAGCAGCTGCTAGTATGTTACTTTAAAAGCTCATTCTTAGTTTATGCATCTTAGCGCTTAGCACTTTCATCATTTACTTTGAGGTATCATGGCTTACATGATACTAATAAATGCTGAGAGCAGTTAACATCTGAGTAGCTATATAAGTTCATGCTTCAGCATTTAAAAATATTGTTTTGGAGTTTTGTACCATTCCCATATGCACAAAGTTTCTTCCAGTTTTCCCTTAGTCTCAGTTAACTTTTTAATATATTCTTCAAAGCTTTAGGTAATATAAAAGAGTTATCTAAACCTGCATGTAACCATACCCAAAGGAAACATTTTGAAAGCACTCACTTGTCAATGATGTATTTGACATTGTTGTACATACTGCGATCATCTCTATCTTTGTAGGGTTCAATATAAAAAAAAAAAAAAAAAAAAGAGAGAAAAAAGAAGAAGTAAGAGCAACATGAACCTTAAATATCATGCAACGCATGGGCACAGATTATTATAAGAATCAAGTACCAGCCACACTGCTAATGTTTATATAAAGAGGAACTATTAAATTTTTCATTTAACCTAGTCAGAGAATAACCTAAGACTAATTCAACTTCTGGACTGCTAAGATGGGTAGCTTCAGCTCTAGGAAAGTTAATAATAGAGTACGTATTCAGTGTTTTACAGTAATGCAAAATACTGCTCTCTTCCCTAGGTTAGAATAATAAACATGCTTAATAAAACTTAAGATCTACAGCAGATATCAAAAACAAATAAACAAAGATTATCTATTCGCGTGTTAAAAAGACAAATTAACAGATGAAATGTTTTAATATTTAGCTTCTAAACAACATATTACAGTTGTTACAGATAATAATTCTTCAAGGAAAGTTTTCAACATGAACAACATTTTAAGATATCGGATATGAAAACTTTAATTTAGAATTTTATAGTCATTAACAGGAATAAACACTTGGGACTACATTTAATATATTGTATTGCTGCTGCTCTGCATTTCAAGCTTGGAGCTCAGGCAGTTATTTATCCTATACACTTGAACTCATGTTCAAGGTAAAAATCCTCTTGATTTCAACTATCCAATTAAAGGGAAGAACATTACATTAACCAAAGGAGCAAGTTTTTCCACAAGCAATTTTAGAGCTAGAATGCATTTAATAAAAAAAGTATTCAACTACTCTGCAATAGTATCAAATTTCACTTCAGATTCAGTATCTCTGCTGAATCTACTGTATTTACTGGGTACAAACTAAAGCAAAACAGTGTTAGACTAACACACTAGGACTGATGTGACAGGCTGAGGAGCACTAATTTCGTATTTCATTTCAATCTATCAAAACAGGTAAATCAGAGCATTTCTTCTTATCAGACTTGTATTTAGTGGACATGTCTTATTTTGATAAAAGAAAAATGTATTTTGCATTTTAAGCTGTTGATATCTCTACCATTTAACTATAATCATGTGTTTAACAGTGTAAGAATTCTTACAAAAACATTATAAAGAAGGTAACAATCCCTAGTAGTATCTATACTTAGTATCTGTATTCCACTCATTATTCCAAGGAATAACAGCAGTTCTATCTGTAATCCAGGAATATGAAAAGTATTTCGATTGGTAGCTTATTTCGATTTTGCCTTGGCTTCTTTAACGTTTACGGGAGAAATACATTGCAACTGCCACAGTCTGTATGAGAAAGCATTAAGTAAAAGTGGTGATCCAGTGTCATAAAAACAAGATTAAAAAAAAAAACACCTTGAATGTTAAGAACTCCTTTTAGGCACAAGCAAGTGCCTTCAAATGGACTGAAAATTTGGACGAAATTAAATATTGGGGGGGGGAGGGGAAATGCATTTTAAGATCTGCAACATTTCACACATACGTAGCATTTCCAAGTTACTTCTGCATCTCATTTAGTCTGCCTACTTTCCTGCTGCTTGCTCAGGGAGAGGAATAAACACCAAACAGTGAACAACTGGTGAACAGTATACAGCATGAATTAGCAGAACTTCAGAATTTGTGATTCTTCCATTTTACCTGAAAATCAACAATGATGCTGATGCGACAAGGTAATATACATTTCTGATACAACTAGTAAAAGTAATTGAAAATAGAATTTATAAAAGAAAATCTAAATAGTGCTAAGAAAACCAAAAATCAAAAGCCTTAAAAAATTAGAAAGCAGGAAATCACATAAAGTTAGAATTAAAAAAAATAAAAATACAATGCTAGTGAAGTTATTGATAACTTGAAACAGCTTTTTCACTTGAAAAGTTGGGCATTGTATCTATAATTCTAGCTAYAGTTACCTGTAAATATATTTGAATTATTAAATAAATTTAGCATGATATTTACTTAGGCCATATGGTCAAAAAATAATTAGAATCAATACTTTTAATTGGTAAGAATTTTATATTAATAGCACTGCTAAAAAAAGAGCTCCTACTTTGCTATCAGTTGCAAAATTAGACAAGCTACTCACAAGTTACTATTGTAAGAAATAAGGTAATTTTAGTTAAATCAATAGAAAAAAAAAGGATAACATTGACTTTAAACTACAGTAACCAGAAAGGTTTTGAATTTGCACATTGAAAAGGGTTGTTTATTTTATCAAATATAATAGATGCAATTTCGTATATTTACAATTAACACAATACAGTTTCCAGTCTAGACACTCTCAGAATTCTGCCACAATTGTAAAAAAAATACTGAATACACGATAAGAGAAAATCAAAAATATTATTTCCTCTAAAAGATATTTCAAGTATCAAAATTATCCCAGACACACTTATTACTATCTCAAGATTCACAGCTTACAGATCACTAATTTAGAGACTTGAAAAGTTTTAGGACAGAAACACGTTCACCTTGACTGCAGAAGCAGATTTCAAGGCTGAAAATCATAAATAAAACATATCTAGAGAACATTTAAACTTTAACTTCCAAAATTTTTTTCCTCAACCTGGAAGTTGCAATTAATCCTTCACAAACTGTGCTTGGAGACGATCATCTTTTCTTAATCAAACACTTTGGAATCACTTTACTTACCATATAAAGTAGATTAAAAAAAGCATTAGAGAACATATTCACAGAAGCTGGTTTCATATTTTTCAAGTTAACTTAAAATTTGAAAGTTTGATAATTTTTCTACTGAAAAGAACTGTTATTTTGGGGTCTAGAGTACCCATTAGTTTCTCTCTGCTGATCTCAAATCATTAAGTGTGTATTTTAATACATCACACTGTAACTTGCAAACATTGTATCATTATTCGGGGGAAAAAACAAAAACAAAAACAAAAAAAAAACACTTCCCCTCAATCCCTTCTCCTAAAAAAAAAAAATCTAATTTATAAACAAATACTTTAACACAAAAGACCCTGAAATGTAGAAAAGTAGACTTGCAAAGAAAAAAAACCTAACTTAACCTAGACAAGAAAAAAACCTAATAGCATAATCACCTTCCTTTCTATATGCAAGAAAAACTGCCATTAAGTCTGAGCTTCACTTTCTTATTCTTCTTCCATCTTTGATTTAAGGTTGTACTTGATAAGATACCTATAACTTTTTTTTTTCTAAAAAGTCAGTCACATATTGTGTTGATTTTGTCTCTTGCAGAGCCAATCTGCCTTCCTTTACCTTGTATAGACTTGAAGATAGATGACCAAGCTTTGGATTTCCAACTTTAATTTCATTTCTTTATCCAGCCTTCCAGCACTTGCAGAAAATCAAGTATTATCTAGCTAATAAAACAAAGTTTTTCTATAACATTTTCTTCTTCAAATGTGACTGTTGCAATACTTTTACAGTACCTTAGAAGTTATTTATCTCAGAAAGGCATGTTAGGGAAACGAAGTGTTCTTTGTATTTTATGGATGCAGAAAGCAAGACACAAACAGAAAACAGAAGTCTATGACAGAGGGAGTAAAGAGAATGAGATATTCTGCATCGTACTCTACTTACTTATTTTACTGATTGTTATTGCATCATCATCTGCAACAAAAGAGCCCTCATTAACTTGACAGGTACAGTTCTATTTTTCTCCATTTTTGAGAAAGATATAGTTTTATTTTAGCAATTTTTCAGAAGTGGCAAACAAGTTAGAAAGTATCATGCCCACATTATGGAACATGGGATTTGATATTTACTGCTTCTGTGAATGATTCTACTGAAAGGCACGAAAGTCTAATAGCTCTTAATTCTTGTGCCTTCTCCATACAGGTGTTGTTGTTCTTCTTTCATATTATTGAAATGTAGCTCAGAAAGATACATTAATTCTGTCTACACTGAATTACATTTAACTATGTATCAACTCTTTAAAATATTTGTTCTGAAATAATCTATTTTCAAGATCATTCTTGAAGAGAAAAATCATTTTGTTTCCATTATATTTACATAAACATAGATCTGTTTTGGGAAGGCGGTGGGAAGATGAGGAAACAGCTTACTAAATGTTGAATTTTATTATGTTAAAATCTGATTGTATCAAAATAGTTTTAGAAGTAGTTGCCATAGTATTAACCAAATAAAACATACTTCTAAATTAATGTTTATTTCCCTGCCTGGTAGGCTTTATTTGCTAGGGTGAAAAGGTGTGCCAACTAAAAAAAAWTCTAGTTAAGTTAACTTGAAATAGTGGTATTTTGGGTTTTTTGGGAGGTGAAACTAAGAAGTGGCCACATTACTTAAGCATAAAATGATTAAGAATTTGAAATATATTAGCATTCATGTAAGTGACATATTAGAAGTAATACTACTGTTTGAAATAGTATTATGAGCAAGTGGTCTATTGAATTCTTACGCATAGCAGACCAACATATATGATCACTGAATTTTAAAGTAATTAAAAATTTCAAAGAACAGCTTCAAGAGTGGAATGGAAATAAAACTCCACAAAACAGTATTTAGTACAGGACTGTCAATAAGGAGTTAAACATTAGCGTTATTTGCCAAATAACTCTTATATTCCTTAACTCCCAGAACTCATTAAGAAAATAATGTTGTATAACTGAAAGTTTCCTAAAAAAATAAAATTAAAAAGAATTTTAGACTATGTAAGCCTTAGATCTAAATAGAAAAACAGATTACTGTATTTATTCTAGTTACAAGGATAAGTTCCCTAGATCTTACCAAAATGCAGCACAGTTCAAGGACACATATRCCTCCTTGTAAAACGAGCCAAAAATACAGTGCAATGAGAGACACAGAAGTCACCGTAGCATCACTAGCCTCCCTGCTCTACACCATTAACAGAATGAGGTAAACTGTTAAAGTTTACTTTCCTAAGTAATCCTATTCCATGCAATTTAAAAATGCTTTACCTTGAGATTGTATTTGTGTGCAAAATCCAAAATTACAGGTACCAAATCATCAGTTGGTTCTCCATTTTCATCAGCCATACCTGGTGGGTACCATGAAAGTGCTATTACACCTGAAAATATACAACAAGTTTCAAAATATTATTTTATGTAAACATAAAATATTTATAACTCGTGATAAATGAGCTACATATGACATAGATATATCCAATATAAATGAGAACTTCAAAGTACTTTAATTATGATATCCCAATGATATCTTCACATCTCTACATTTTTTTCTTAACAAAATAAGCTGGTAGTAAGAGCATCTGTCAAGGAAACAGATCTCGCTCACTGTCCCAAGACTAAAACATAGCCGATCCCTCCTGCTTTTCTGTAAAGCATTTTAATCTCTGGATTGTGTCAAGAGGTGAACGGTCCTAAGCATGGGATTACAGCAATGCTGTAGTATGGGCAGAAAACACCCCGATTACACAGAATCAAGACAATATTCAAGCAATGAGGACTATCCATGCGATGAAATTACATGTTACTTTCTGACACTTTATTCTCCAATATGTTTCTGCATTACACCTCATGGCTCTACAAACAAACAACTACTTAGTAGTTGTTACAAAACAAACAACTAACAAAAACTATTTAGTACCAGAAGCAGTGACTGTAATCCCACAATTTTTCCGTCTAGCTAAAAGCAGCCACTATGCTGCAGTCCACACTTCCATTTAAATTAGTTCTTAAATTTATTATCAAAAAAAGTGTGCTTGAGTAACCCTCAATAACCTAATGAATTAAGAATCTAAGTAAGTTCCTGCAAATAAGACAATAAATACAATGCCCATGTGTTATAAGTTTTCCCAATACTCTCCATGAAAGAAAAGAACACATACCTCTTCAGAAGGACTACAACTTTTCCTTCTAAAAGAAAACTGTCAGATAAATAAGCAAGACCTTTTAGGTGTGTAATTAAAATGATAAATGTCAGGAAGAAGATAAAACAAAGAAATACATGAAATACTGATGTAGGACTATTTTTCTAACAATGTTATTTCAGAAATAGAGAAGTCAGTATGATTGCTTTTACCTAGGTAAAAACTTAAGCATACAAAGACATAAGTAGGTCGAGATAGGGCAGTATATACTCTAAAAATTCTACCCACTCCAAAATCACATTTCTGACTAATAATCTCGATAAAAGTAAACTCAAATTATGAGATAACATAAATTACAATACACGATCAGCTTCCAATATCCAGAGAAATTTAACTCACTATAGTGAGGGTAGGTTAGTTCAATTACCTGCAGCATATTCTCTGATCATTTTATTACAGAAATAATCATAAACAGTAGATAAACTATCACAAGGGACCATCTGCTCGTAGATGAAAAAAATACAATAATTTACAGCATTAACCATGTTATTTTTGTACTTAACAGAGAAGGGATGGACAAAATTCAAACGAGTAAGATGTAAAGGACAAGTAGAACTACAGCAACAACAATCAAGTTACCCTCTTCCAGGTACCTGGAAGATATCACCTACTACAACTCTTCACAAGTTCTGTACTACTAGGAAATAGAGCAGGGGGAAGAGACAGTTGTTCGGGGAAGCTAATCCTTTTCTTTTTTATTGATTCTTTCTTGAGAAGACAAAACCATCATATATGTTCTTCTCTGTGGTAAAATGTAATGAACTACTTCAGAAGACTAATGAATTAAAGAATGGACTAAGTGAAACAAACATACAAATAAACTAGCCACCCATATCGCACAGTACTGTAATACATCATTCCAGACAAATGAGTAACTCCAAACTGGAGTACCACCAAGATAGGGTGGTGAAGATAAAGTAAGTCTCATCAGCAACTAAGCAATTTAAGGAATAACAGATGAATCCTTATTTAGCTTTCCTAATTTTAAGATACATTGTAAGGAGTTTTAAAATAAGATAAGAAGCACTGGATGAAAGGCTGCTACTTCTCCAATTTATCATATGCCTTTGATCATTACACAGTATTTGCTGAAAGAATCACTTACATTTTTCTCCTTTTGGAAGGACCTTGATAAAGCCTTTCATAAAAGGCTAGAAGAAAAATTATTTTTGATAGAATGTAAAATACAGTCATGGCTTAGAAATTGGCTAAGAGACAAAAAGAAAGAACAGGATTATACATTGTCAGCTTCACAATACACCAAAAATGAACAAAGTATACTTCAAATATTGTGTCAGTTTTCGATAAAAATTAATGATCTGGGGAAGAAAAAAAAAAAAAAAAAAAAAAAAAGAAATTACTAATGTTGATCAAATCTAAACCGAACAAATTCAAATGCACTTAAGAATCCAAAGTCAAAACGACAGCAGAAAAAAAATCCACTTTTGACAAGTACCCGTAAATACATCACAGAAGTATGCTACAGGAAGTATGAACTCACTCATATTGCTGAATTTTAAGGGAAAACTAACAACTTCAGATATTAAAAACTTTATCTGGAAAACATTTTTCCAAGTATTTTGCACCTTTCCACCACCATTTCACCTTTATTGTACTAACTGTACCAGAACTGTCACAGATTCTTCAAAYGCTGCAAATGCCCTCTCTGCTTTCATCACACTGTCACATATTATCTTCTGATTTATATAGCACTCGAAAAGTGCCTAATGGCAACTAATTCCTAAGAGCTCTCTTCTAGTTTTCTGACTGTTACTGATGTTCCTATTGTTAATAATGGATTTATTACTATTGTCTATTACTGAGAAGACTAAGAAATTCTCTACTTTTGTATTAACCCATATTCAAAATCAAAGTTAGGTCAAAAAAAAGTGGGGGGGGAAACCAGGAAGTAAACACTACAGACGTAAACACTACTAATGGGAATATAAGTAGTATATCAATTCTTAGTCTTCAGCTTGAATGATGCTGTAGGCTCTGGTGATGCTGTTCCAAGTGTAGTTATAGAAGTAGCTCAAAAGTTAAACTATTAGTCTATATGACTACCTATTTTAAAGATGATGGACATAGAAAAGGCCATAAAAGCCTACAACAATAATGAGGAACAGCAAAAATATGTATTAAATACTCTCATTTATATACTCTATTTCATCCAATAAGGGAGCATCAACTTTATTTAAATATAAGATGTTGTTTGCAGACCAGTTAGCCACACAAACTATTTTATCTGAATTCTAGGTCAGAATTAGACATACTAGCTAATGAACACACTGGATAAAATATAAACTGTATAAAAGCTATATGCTTCTATAAATGAGCATATATCCTGTATGCTCTTTGAGGTAAGAATCACTACATAATTGTTACACAACAGCTATTTGAAAAAAAAGTGTTCCTGTGGAACAGACTGTTCCATAACCATGCTAACATGGCTTACTGAAATCTGTTCTTAATAAGCGTTTCTCTTCAAAAGAAAAAATACACCGACAGAAAGCGTATTCTAGTAATGGCACCTATATTTTCTCCATATGTTATCAATGCTAAAAGTAAGTTATGAAACATGCACCTAAAAGATTAGAAATACAGTTTGCAGTTTATGTGCTGTAACACTCAACAGAAGCAGCTTTGAAGGCCTAGGCTTCAAAGCTGGGGTTTTCTGACAGTTAAATCTCAGAAATACAAAAACATTTGTTTCAGACATTGCCAGAATTACATAGAGAAGTGCAAGAATTAGTCAGTTCTGCTCAATCAAATATTTAAGACCAAGCAAGTGAACATGCTAAAACATTAATATTTATTACCAATTGAGGCGGAACGCATTTGCTTCATGTGGGCTTCTATGACGGAAGGGTCTTTGGAACTGTAAGATCCAAGTTCAGGATAAAAGTTGGCCCCTATATCCTCAGGAGGATTATGCCTTCCTTTTGGATAATTGTTTGCAATTTTGGGATCCCAATGTGGCAACAATGGATGGTTCCAGTGAATATATTTACCATCAAACTGTGGATTTCCAAACCAACTGTAATAGAATACATGAAAGTTATAATTAGGAGAAGACAGCTCTTCTTCCAGCTTGTTTACAGGAGGCATAGATGCTTTCATAGCACTAGTATGAAAACTACTGATGTGCGTCACAGTATCTCCTTGAACCCTATTTAGTAGATTCTGTTTATTTTCTAAGAGCACTGTCCGTTGTTGAAGTTCAGGCAACAGACCAAGTCCAAATGGATCCCCAAAGCCAGCTCTGTCAGGTCTGAGAGTCTTCAAAGCCATCATTATGGAGCAAATAAATAAAATAAAAAGCAATAAAATGATGCACGTTCTTCTGCGAAATCTTGCCATGATGTCATAGTTCAGATTCCAAACGAAAGGATTTTGGCCACAACTGATCAAGAGATAAATATTTTAAAGTCAGATTTCTTATTATCTAACTCAATAGTATGAAATGCTTCACAAAGTCTTTACATAATAGAAATAATATGACAACGTGACATATTATCATATGTGACATTTACACATTGATTGTGTAACTAATGCCCCTTTTCTAAGGACTAAGGTGAGGAAAAGGGAACAAAAACATCTGCATTTGAGAACACATTAGGGATTGAAGTTCTACTACTGATGGACCATTGTTTTGCATGACATCTTATTTTTAAATTTTGTTGTTTTCCTGATACTATTGTATCTCAAGAAATAGAAGTTCTGGTTGCATTATTTTAATAATGCTGTACTTGGACAGGTTTGATAGAAATAGCACAGAGAATAATTAGGGAAAAAAAAAAGCAGCAACCATGAAGAAGCATAATGCAGAAAAGCAAGAGTAAAGCATAAAATGAGATGTAAGAGAAGTGCAGTTTACATTCAGAACGCAGGTTCATTTACTAATCTATTTATTGGCTTTGGACAAACCACTTCTCGTTCATTTAAGCAATTCATCGACTAAATAGTCAGGTAAATTAAACTTTAAAAGACAATGCCTTCCAACTTTTCAGATCTAAAATTCAARTTTCTTTTCTGAATTAGGTAAAGATCAACATAGCATTGAAGATGCACCTTAAACAGTCCACAAGTTAGCTGCTGGCAGTGTTTTACTATAGTGTCACAGCTGCATGGTATTTCATACAGAATTCCAGGACTAAGTTCAAAGCAAAAGCAACAGCGCACAGAAAGATGTGAATACTGAAAGAGCAGGGGGTTAGAAAAACAGTACAAAAAATAATTCTAGATTACTCTAGTTAAACTTTAATTCCTGCTCAACATTAAAGGCTAGAAAGCAAGAGAGAACAAATGAATTGTAGGTCACCACGGAACTACATGGAACAACATGGTGTAAAACTGACAAGCTTATTGGAACTGAGAAATCTTAGACTAAATTTCTGATTCGACAGCCATTGCAGATAAAGCTACAGGATCACCAACATCCAAATTTTAAAATCTGACTTTAATCACTGACTTTAGTATACAGAGGTCATTTTTATACATTCAGAACATATCTTACTTTAGTTTCCTACTGATGTTCATTACTGCTTATGTAATATACTACTTAAAGTATGTTATCATATTGCTCAATTGTCACAACACTGTATTTGTCACTCTTGTCTGTGAAAATTATAATTTTAGATGAGGAATTTTAGAGTAATCATTTTAACACAATAAYTTGTGTTGGATTAATATGATATTGCTTCCACTTCCAGTATTAACCCATTCACTTCTGCTGCCTACCTTTAGTCAGCCCTGACATTCATCCAACTTTTTATTTCATTCATACACTAAACAGCAAAACATAGTTTTTTTTTTAATTTTGACTCTGAGTTTACCTATCTGCTTCTACTTTGTTAGAGAGTTAACTCAGCTCAATGAGTATCACAGCACTAATGCAAACAAGTGAGTTAGCAACACAGTTGGGGCTAAAGGAGAAGTGAAGCTGCTCATTTTGCCCAACTGCATTACGAAACTTGTGCACCCTTAGCTGATTTTATGACATTTATGCTTGCAGTACTTCACATTATTTCAGATGTTTTTATTAGCAGAATTCACAGCACTTTAGAATCATCTCAAATTACAGCAGAGTTCTTTTTATATAGCTCACAAGATCTCAGAATTTTCCCCAAGAGAGTATTTGGAGTCCAGATCTCCTCCAAACTATTCTTCTAAGAATTAATTTTAAAAACAGTCAACCTACTTCTACAATTTTTCCTGACCTCTTCTGACTTCTTCCTGTTTTTTTTTTTCCTAGGCATTTAACTCAGTTCAAGATTAAAGAAAGTTTTACTTTTCTAAAGGATCGTTTTTCTTTTTTTTTAAAAAAAAAACAAAGCAATGTTATTCACTCAGTTAAATGTGTAAGCATATTTCAGATTTCTTCAAATGAAGTTGAAAAATAAAGAATTTCATTTTGAAGAATTCATATTTGTAGAATTTACTTTTCAGTTTTCTTCAAATGTAACAATGTTACTGGTCTTCAATAAACATTATACAGGTCTGCCAGTGAGAACTACTTCTGCAATTTTTATTTGATCTCTTCTGGAAATATTTCATGACCTTAGTGATCATGATCTTTAATTAGAATGTTCAGAAATTCTTTCATCTACGCTATCCTATCCCGTATTGAAGAAACTGCTCCTTCTTACTCTTTGTTTGATATATCAATGACCAAATTCCTCCTCTATTGCATCAAGATTTCACTATGGTAAGGTGCTTTTCTGAAACACTGGGGAATTGATCCCAGTATTCCATGTTCTTATTTCAATAAATACTTTTCCAATGGCATATTTAATATTAAAACATATTAAAAAACAAGCAGCATATATACTAGTTCTAATTCTGTTGGTGGTCTTCAATTTCAAAGACAAAAGTTTGCTAGCATACAGACAGAGCCTGGTCTACCAGCCATATTATGACTCTCTAGAATTCTCATATGAAGCTCAATAACAAAGTGTAAAATTTTTAGAAGAAGTGATATCTATGCTGAATGCTAGTATGGTTTTCTGTACTGTCATAGTCTTACTGATGATATAATTTAGCTCTGGCATGGATACTTAGACTGAAAAGCTGCAGTCAAGAGCTACAGGTTGGCCGTGCTTGCATTATGCTGTTCAATCTTGTTCAGAACTAGTCTTTAGAGACAGCAACAGGCAAATTATCTTCACCAACACTACTGCCATAGCTGAATCATAATACCAGGGAAAGAGACTGAGCAAAGCTGCTATGCGAAACAACTAACTGAAGTATGTCTGTCCTTAGGCATGTCACGGTGCAGCTGGATCTAAAAACAGTTCCCATCTCTATTAGGAATAAATTGGCTTGAATTTCTTCAGCTTTATGCAAGTTTACACAAAGTTACTCTAACTCATACTATGGCTTGATAACTAGTAGTAGCTTTTGTATCCTAACCCAGGTTTSTCATCCCCTATTGGTGTACCAGCAATTTAAGCCAAAAAATGCATGTGTAAATAGTTCAAGCTCTCTCTCTTGGCTTGGGATTCATTTTAAAAGAACAGCAACAGCAATAAAAAAAATCTTTAACAAGTCAAGAATAAAGAACCAGTTAGTTTAAATCACAACGTAAGAAAACATCCCTATCACTTTTTCCTCAAAATAAGGATGTTTCTTTAGAATCATAGAACTGGTAAGGTTGGAAGAGACCTCTGGAGATCATCTAGTCCAACCCTCAAATGAGTGGTACATACAGGGATTGAACCCATGAYCTTGGCATTATTAGCACCATGCTCTAACCAGCTCAGCTAAACCTTTGATCAGAAAGAAGGAGCAGTTTAATTACTCTATATCATTTTGGTCATATGCTAATTCAAGTTTCAACTCATTCTATTTTTAGTCCTATTTATCCCAGAAGGAAAACATGCAGTGAGAAGAAAGTATTTGCAAGTGCATTTGTTTTTATAAGAATCAGCAAGTATTATAGGTTTCTTTGTTATAATGCTACTTAAATGAGCCAAATGAAAGCACAACACAAAAGCAACCGAAAATCCCATTTTCTTGATGCACTGTGAGGGGAGGGGAGAGTCAGCCAAAAGTCACTAGGGCTGGTAGCCCATGGTAGGTATTAAAGCTTCTCAGCTAAGATGGAAAAGCTTAAAAGCTAAGCTTTTCCAATGGGAGAAACCTGGAAACTCTGAAATGACAGATTAGATCTGCCAGAGCTGAAGCTTCTAGGCCTTTGAAGTCCTTAGCATTTGAAAACCTGCCGTCCACCATCCTAGACTGTACTCTGGAGCTACAACACAGCACTGCTCCTGAAAACAGTATTTATGTTCCCAAGTGACCAAGTAGGTGAGATTGAGTACACCTCCTTGGGGGCTGATCAGTCTCTCCAGACCACTAGCTTTATGTAATACATTCTGGTCTGGAGAACACAAAAAATAAAAAGCAACAGAGCCAGACTGCATCCTTCTTTGGACAATCTTGGGAGTGTTCATAGTACCACATTTTGAGGAAATGCCTCAAAAACTTATGCCAGTAGAAAAGAAGTTTTTTTCTACAGATGTTAAAAGAAGTCCTTAGTCATAAAATATATAAAAAAGGCATTATATAAAGTAAGTAGACATTTTATAATTATGTCTACATATGAAAAAAAAAACATATTTTCAAGAATTTCCAGTTATGTAAGGTTTCTTTTTGATCCATCCAATTTAGAAAGAGGTATTTGACAGCTGACAATTCTACCATGGTTAGTTTTATATTATACACAAAACACAGAACATTTTGCTAACCTGATTTGAATTCAAGACAGACAGCAGCAAGAAGGAAAAATATCTGTATTGCTGCATTTTCTTTTAAATGTGACAAGGCAGTCTTCCAAATTAACTTTATCAAGTTATTATCACTTTTATGTCATTATTTTCACCAAGGTCGAAGTGAAATAAGTTGAACATATGTAATAATAAGATCAGATTTAATACTTTGCTTATAGTCAAACATTAAGAGAACTACAATCTCCTAACTTCATTCAGTGTTTTAAAAGATATAACTAAAATTTTCAAGTAAAGTTTTGATTAGTAGAATTTCTGGCTTAATTCAGTGAGTTTTTCCACTTACTTGCATGGGTTCTCCACACAGCTAACAAATCTAAAACTTCTCTTTTAAACCACAATATGCCTGTGTAACCAGCACCAAACAAATTCAAGCACAACTGCAAAAAGCTATTAATAYGCAAGAGCATCTGAGCTCAGCATGCCAGATTTCTCTTGCCTGAAGAGACATTTGAATACACACCTAACTCGAGCACTTGTGGACCAGGAGCAAAAGAGCGCTGCCCACTGCTTCTCCACCTGGCGCTAGGTACGGACCAGCTTCCCGGGGCCGCTCACAGCCTCCCGAGCAGGTGGCTGCGGAGGAAAACCGTTCAAGGAGAGCTCAGAGCCACGAGGAGGGGGCAGGGGCAGCCCTCGGCGCGGCTCCCCTTCCCCAAGGGAGCCGCGCAACCACCGCCGGGCACAGGGCACCTGCTGCGGGCGAGCGGCCTCAGCCGGCGCGGGGCAGTGCCGCGCCGCGGAGACCCCCAGCCCCTCCGAGCTGCTGCGGCAGCTGCTCCAGCAGCCGCCCGGCCTGCGGCACGCGGGGCGCCTCCACCAACGGCCGCGGGCGCCCCGGGCACCGCTCCCGCTACTCACCCGCCCGAAGCCGCCGCGCCGCACCGCTCCGCGGGGGCGAGGCTGCCCCATGCGCATGCCCGCGGCGGCGCGCATGCGCGGCGGCGCCGTGCCCGGGGCAGGCGGAGGGGCGGTGCTGGCGGCGCCTGCCCTCAGCGCAGCTCCGCCTCAGCGCAAAATGGCGGTGGGGCTTGAGCGCCGTCTCGCCCGGGGACTCAGCTCTGTCCCGGCCTCGCTGAGCCTCTTGCCGTGTTGGGGAATGGATGTGCTGGCGCAGGGCCGCGGATGCCGGCTTAACGGCGTGGAGGGAGCATGGAAATAATTAGTTAGCTGGAGAGCCAGCTGATGCCCCAATTAATCCATTGTTAGCACCACATTATTTATACACTCGTTTTGGAGGTTTTGATGGTCAGCCAAGTGTGCAGTTGTGAACTTTCAGTGCAGGTTATTTAATGTTTGCACAGAGTAAGCCAACTTGCTGTGTTTGGACTGTTTGGACTTAGCAAAAGCAGGATTTCTAAAAATGAAGAGTTGGTAGTTTAGCCAGGATCTTACCTTTTTGGAAAGCTTGCTTTTACTTTTCAGGAAACAGGTAGATGCTCACTGGGTGTCCGTGACATTTTTTTGTGAGGAGGTGAATAGCTACTAGATGTTTGTGAGTTTTATCCTCAAAACCAAAGGTGTTTGTTAAAATTCTTTCCTGAATGATTTCTTTGTTCATTTAGGGAAGAACTTCTCCCATGGTGATGGTTGGATAAAGCCTGTGGCTTAAGTCTATGTATGAGGGACTATACTGCGTAAAAGGGCATCATCTCCAGCAGTGTGAACTACATTTTACCATGTAGTAAGGCATTTGTGTTGCACTGAGGAACTCCCTGCATTGGTACTCATCTACCTTCAGATGTCAGCTCCATGGAAACAACTCAGGAAGANCACTATGGCGAGGAGTATAATGAATGCTTACCCTATTATACATTCATTTTCTAATTACATATAATGACAGCAATGTAGAATTGGGTTTGTATGTGTTGATATGCTGCCATTTCAGTTGTGCTGTAGTCTTTTTTTCTAAAACGGTGAAAATGGGCTATGACAGCTGCTGTCCTGACATAATGAGATTAGGAACCAAATTAATGAAAAAATGTATACACGTTTCCCACTCTAACAGTAGAAGTGTGCCAAGAAGAACACTTGTTGAGGAATACTTCAAATTGGCTTGATACAAATTGCTCCACTAGATAAACAGGATGCTTTTTCTATAAAACGAAAGAGAAATTTGTGTTATAAAAAAATGACTGTAATGAGTTGGATCCCTGTGGTGCAGTTTGCCTGATTTTGTAAGAACCCCTCTAAGCCCTGAGAGAAACAGAATAGATAGTTTTCCACAGAGTGACTGGAATTGCAGTTTCATTGAAATCAATARTAAAACTCTCATTGATTTCAGCAGCAATGGTATATCACTTAGTATGCTTAAGACTTAGAATGAGTATTTCACAGTATGGGCATAAGCAAGCTGAACAAATAAATTYAACAGCTCTTGTGGCTCTCTGAATTCTGAGAAAATTGGTGTTTTCTTTATGCTATCTGAGTGCTCTGATGGGAAATACATTTGAAGTAATGTTTATTTTTAATGTTTTTGTGAATATCTGAATAATTTGATTAGCAGGGAATACATTGTAGGTGATTCAGAAAGATCATGCTTTAATAGTAGATGAGTTTGCATCTGAGTAGACTGAAGTCTGAACTTGAACATTTGATATCTATATCATTGTTCCACAGTCTCATAAATTTTTTCTGTGTTTTTTTTTTTTTTTTTTTTTTTTTTTTTTTTTTTTTTTTTTTTTTTTTTTTTTTTTTTTTTTTTTTTTTTTTTTTTTTTTTTTTTTTTGTATCTATTTCTTGCTTCTTTGCTTTCTTCACTTTTTTCTTTCTTCCTCTTTTCCTGTATTTTATGGAGGGCATAACTTCAATTTTCACTTTCTCCTTAGATTGGGGAAGAATTATTGTTAAAACTTACAACATTTGTTTAAAATAGTCAGAAAGCTTCAGAGTGGAAGAAGAAAATCTAAAGCTTCTTTTGTGCTGTTCCATTAAGTGTACGTGTTTACAGGATGAAAAACTACTAGAGTTAGGAAATAGGCACGGAAGAGTGCATCTCATTGGAGAAAAAAAAATGTTGTTCTGATACAATTATGTCTTTTTCTTTTCTGAAAGACCAAATCTACTGACTAAGACATAAAAGGCCAAAAACAATTTTCTCTAAGACATTCTGCACCGTAATGGAATTAAATGATTATATTCAGTTTAAGGTTGGGTGGGACAGGGGAGGTGAATGTGRTTGTAGTGTAGTGTCAGGTAACTTTCTCTTTTAATTTCTTATGTATATTTTATTTTCTTGGTCTCACATTTACCATTTTTTCTATGTTAAACTAAGGTGTACCTTTCTCTAGTCTGCCYTCAGTGTATGTATATTTTTATCTTTTTTTTGCAGCTTTCATGATTTTTCCTCCATTATAGTCTCTATCTTCTCACTTAGTCTTTATTTATGGGTATAATAGCTGTAGTAGAATGTTCTGGCTTCAGAATAAACACAAAAGAATAAATGGCCTCTGGTTGAAAAGAATAAAGAACACTCTTTTTATTGCCATTTCTTTCCTTTTGTTCTCAGTAGTCTTATCTGTGTCAAAGTTATGAGTCTCTCTCCTGCTTACACTTCCTTATTCATACATTTCCTTACTATATCTCCTTTTTGTCCTAGAATACTTAGCATATATTTAATAGTGAGCAATAATTAAGAAAAATGCTTGCCCTTCAGGGCAGCAGTCAGGTGAGAAACTGGTAGCTGAAAACTGTATTGTTCCATCATAGTTCATTTAGTGACAGCACAAATGAGGTTTTGAATTTCTGAAGAATGAAAATGAATCTAATACTGGAATTCTGAATTAGTTTCCCAGATTGGAAACTGCTCCTAGAGAGAGTCCTGCCTTCCTTGAACATGGTGTGTACGTCACTCTTTTTCTTACTCCTTTTCATTTTTTTTCTTCTTGATACTAAAAATGTTGACTGATCAAATCCTGATGCTTCATTTTTAACACAGATCTTTCCTTAATAAACGTTTGATAAAATAGAATCCCACTGGACATGAGAGAGAGAAAAATATCTTCATTCTACACCTCATTCTTACCCCAGAGCTACGTGTTGCCAGCTTTTGTTGGTCTCTACTACTTTGTCTGATTTGTAGCTGCCTCCTTTGAGTCTTTCCCTCCAGGGCCTGCTTCCCACATTTTTCTGTACAGAAGCTAAAGATTAACTTGCTTTTGTGCCACAAAATGTTACATAATACTGATCTATTTTCCACTCCACTGAAATTTCAACAGCAGCAGAAATACTGTAACGTTTTGGTTGGTTTTGGTGTTTGGATGGCTCTGCTCTGTTTCTTGCTTGTTACAAGTTTGGAGAGTTAATTTTGCTACAGTGAAGACTGGATGCATGAATTGTTTAGAACAATGAAAGCTTTGATTATGGAGGCTTCCACAGTATCCAGCTACATTATCTAACTGCATACCATGGGTGACTGTAAATCTTTGAGCTGTGAATATAAGCAAGTCTTATTAAAGGTCATATTCTTTTTCTGTTGTGAAACTAATCCCGGGACGTACTGAATGGTTCAGTAATCTGTTGTATACATCAGAGATGTATTCTAGTCATTCAACAGTGAAACATGCATAT
Organism: Rhea americana; assembly: GCF_003343005.1. Taxonomy (NCBI): domain Eukaryota; kingdom Metazoa; phylum Chordata; class Aves; order Rheiformes; family Rheidae; genus Rhea; species Rhea americana. Next base: position 41,942 of record NW_028186442.1, read on the forward strand.
ACAAAATATATTGGCTCTTAAATTAAACTTTAACTAGAAAATCAGTATTTCTGTGTAGAAACAATGGGTTTGCATATTTTTTCCATTGTGTTGCAAAAATCATAAAAACAGGATCAACTAGAAAAAGGTGAGAGTTATAGCTATTGGAAATGTAATGTACTCACCTCAAAATGTTCTATTTATTTTATTTTTTTATGTGTAGGCAATGTATATATTGATGTGAGCAGAAGTTCCTTTTACTTACATACAAGAATATAGCTAATAATTTTACAATGTCAAAACATTGTATACTTTGTTAATACAGGAATGCCTAACAATCATATTGAACTGTCTGTATCTTTATATATGTTGGATTTGAGTGATGGTTGCTCCATTGATGGGCAATGATTTAGCTCTTTTTTTTTCTTTTTTTTTCAGTTATTTTGGCATATTAAGACCATTTTTGGAGATGTGTAGCTATTTAGAAAACTCAACTCTTTGTAATATTTTCTTACTAAAAGCAAAGTTATATAAAATGCTAAGGAAAAAAAAAACTTTTCTCTCTGATGATGCAGAGAAGGATAAGGAGAGCATTTGTGTATTGTTTTCAAGATTTTCCCTGGAGTAGTTATGAATCTGTGGATGTATTTGATTTGAAATCTCATCTCCTTCAGAAATTAGAAGCCTCATTTGTGCTGCCTCTCAGATTAAATGAACTGTGATGAGACAATGATGTTTTCTTCTACTGGCAGAAAATGTAATCAGCATAGGTAGTCTTATGCACTGATTTTTTAAAATCAGTTTCAGCAGAAGAAATAGTTCTTCAAAGGAACATGACACAAGGATTGAAATATTTAGATGCAAGGGTGATATATCTTTTAAAAATATCTGAGATAGATGGTGTTGTCAAGGAAAGCAAGCAAAAGAAGGGAGGGTTTAGGAAATGTAAATTTACCTAGACAAACTTAGTCTATGGGTAGTCTTTAAAAACATCTCGATTCAAAAWGTTCCAATGCCATTCTTGATTGATTTAATATTATCTTAATAGTATGTCATCCCATTTCTAAGAGTAATCAAGCATTTTCTGTTACCAGTCATGCATTAATAAATACAAACTTTCACAAGAATTAAGTACTATTCTTATTGACGTGTTAGGAAATATAATAGATAAAATGCAAACATGCATGCATAGATTTCCCTTACTGTATGTCAGAACTGTTTTCTTGCGGTTTTAGAAGGCTTCACTTCAGAGTCCCCACTAAGTTTCTCAAGATAAAGCAGCCTAAGGTTAGTGATTTTGATTTTGTGGTCAGGATAGCTACACAGGATAAAATAATTTCTTTTAGTCTTGTAAGAAAGCAAAGATGGAGATCGCCTAAGCTATTGCAGGTTTAGACTACTGCCAGTGTTCAAAAGTGTGAGGTTCAAAGGGACCAAGTATTAATTTCTGAGGCTATTTCTGAGCAAATACAATTTTACAGTTACACACACAAATAGTATAATTAGCATGATTTATTGTTATGGTACATCAGTGGTGAAAATAAACTGGTATTAAACAATATGCTATGTCTGCAACTCCGGCTTTTAAACTAGCACTTTTTTAGAAATAAATTAAGAAGTAATAAGTTTTACCTAGAGAACAATAAATACTGTACAAGGACTACTACATTTTCGTTTTGACCACTGGGAAGTTTAAATTCATAGACATTAAGGGTAGATACTGTGTCAAAGTAAATCCAAGATCTGTAGTGTCTTAAACCTCTGAAGAGCATTGCACAGCCTAATAATAGTAGTGTAGCTGTAATGACAGAGGGTCTCAGAGAAACATATATCCTGCCAATCAGTCTGTACTTTCAAAGGTGCTAGCATTGAAGGAGTCCCAGAGGGACAGGAGGAAATGCATTGAGTTAAAAGATGACACATGTACTTCCATTAGTGGGATAACTATGAAGCATACATTTTACTCATACAAAAAGATGAATTTATGTTAAAAATAGTCCTGATTCCATTGTATWCTGCCTTCCATCCCAATTGGTTTGAGCTCACAAATGTTGAACAAGATGTCTGTTACCATTTCTATAAAACAACTCTGATTCCATTTACATATAACTGTGGATGTAAATTTGATGTATAAAATGTTTGTTTTGTGTTACCAAAATAGAACTCTTTTAGCCATTCTTTACACAAACTGCAGCTGAAGACCTAACCTACCTAAAAAAATATTTTTTCTGTATTGGGGAGGTGTCTTGTTGTGGAATGTTGTTAGAATCTGGAGTAGCAAAGCAGGATTATGGAGTCAATGATACAGTAAAAGGGAATATCAATTCACAAAAATATTTGTATGCACTGTATAGTCCAACATTAAAGCCTGGATGGTTGCCAAGTGAGTACAGTAATTTGCTTAATTATGCAGTTAAAACTGTCTGCATCATGAAGGCAAGTTAATTAATTTGAAGATCTTATTGTTTCACATGATGAGAGGGGGATGAACTTCATGCRGTTATAGTTGCACTTGAGATTCTAGATAAAGTTGGCAGCTGATTTATCACCAACAAAAAGAAAACCTCACTGACTTGGCAAATCATCAAGCACTACAGTATTCATTATTGCAGCCACTAACAATTTTTTGGCATTAGATTATTGAAGGAGCATGATTCTGTATTGGTCAGGGCTCCCATAATAATAGCAACAGTAATTTATTTCGTATGCATGAAAGTACTTCTCAAAATGTGTAAAAATGCTTGATTTAATGTAGAGTTAGAACATGGAAGTGAGGGAGTTAGTCGTAGACGTTAATGACTATCCTGTCTTGCTGTCAATTATAGTATTGGTATTACCAAAGAATGGAATGAAAAATAGGCTTTAATTGGCTAGCTTCTTGTAAGAACTGCAAAATAAATTGGTCTGAAGGTGGGCATTAGCAGCATTGTAGATACGTTTAACAGAAAACAAATATAAAGGGTATGATAGTAGAAAGTATAGATGCTTACAGAAAGGTAGAAGAATATTGAAGCTGRTAGCAAAACACCAATTTAGAGATGTATTTTGTCCACTTTTACTTTATTCTAAAACAAATTATTCTTTGTTTATTCTCTTAGAGCAGTATTGTCAAGAGGTGATCTTAGCTGGAATTATGTAGATGACTTGATATCAGGGCCCTGCGGGCATCGGTGGGCCTTGTTGGCCCTGACAAGCCTCATCTAGGGCTTCTATCCCAGCCTGCCGATAGCCCAGGACGTCATTTCAGCCCAGCCTGAGTCTGTCAGTCTCTGACTATCAAAACTGCAGCAGTGCTAGGTTCAGGCTCTGCCATAGCCCCACATGGCCCTGCTGATCCAGACTCTGACCTGCAGGCTGATGCAGCCCRACCTTGGCCCAGCCCTGTCACCATGGACCTACCTGGCAATGACTGCATCTAATTCTGATCTTGACCTGTGGACTGRTCTCCTAGTTTCACCTTGGTCTTATTACTAAAAGCTTGCCTGGCAAGCTCAACTCTTGGYTGAACCTGACTGTGGTGTCTGAGTCTATCCTGCTTGCCTTGCTTGGGTCCTGTGGGACTGAGCCCGGGCGGGTGAGGCCCCTGCTGGCTCATGACCATCCATTCATTAGGGATCAGCTGGCCCTTGTTGCTCCCTGACACTTGATTTTGCTAGGAACAGAGAGTATCCTCCTTCTGGAAAGAATATCTTTCTGTAGTGTCTACATCCAGAAATGAAACATCCAGAAATACTTGTCAATCTTGAGCCCAATCTTAAGTCACTGTATGACTTATTTTCCACTCACTTCTTAAAAATCAGCTTATGTGAGTCAAGAGGTTAATCAAAATACAGTTTATAGTACAGAAGATGATTTGAAAATAATTTTATAGTTACTTACTCATTTTTCTATATTACAGATGGCTTGTCCTGCCTAATGATATGGTAGTGTGCTGCAGACAATGGTGAAGCTGATTGACAGTCCTGATGTAGGACTGAATTCCTTCCAGGTCATCGTGGGGGATAACACAAGYGTATCTTAGGGATAAAACATATCCCTTAATTAAAATCAGCATGTTTCATAATTTTTGCAATTTTTAGACAAAGAAACAGAAAATTATGATAAATTGCTCTCTCCATTTTGCTAAGACAAAAACCATTTTAAAACAGCATTTTATCCACAGGAACCAGCAGATGGACAGGTGTGCTGTGGAAAAGAAACACAGCTATAAAAGCATTCAAATAATCTTTTCATCTGTAGGCACACTTCAGGCTTGGGTCAAGGGCATTGCTTTACGTAATCTTGTAGTATGAGACCTGCACAGATGATTAATTTTAATATGTTGGAGTTATACCATGAAGGAAAATATTTGCTAAACAGTCATGGATGGGCATTGTACTAGGTATATAGAGTAGTCATTTTTCTCCAGGAATATTTAGCATGTGCTTAAAAAAGGACTGTTTTAACTAGCAGAAATTTATCAAATCAAAGAGAATAACTTTAAATTTATCTTACAGAAGAACGTCATGCAAGGTRGAAATAATGGGACAAAAAAGGAAGACAAAAGGAAACACTCAGTGTTAGCACTGATACATTTCAGCTGTTACTTTCTAAAAATAAACCTTGATATTTTGATGTCCTTGTAGACTTCTGTGTTGTTAACCTGCTAGCAAAAACAACAGATGCCTAGAAACAATTGTTTACCTAAGCGTCATGGGAAAGATAGGGGATGAAAAGAGAAATAATCTTGACTATTCTTAGTGGGCCCTGAAATGACTCCTATTCTCCAGTTGATTCTGAGAGAAGAAAAGTATATAAAGGGTTCATATATGAAACATTATCTATTTTATAGGTAGATTTTTTTTATGTATCTACTGGAACAGGAAGTMAAATACACATTCTGACTTTCTTTTTTATGAGTAGATAATAATATACTTGGAAATAAGTGGTGTAACAGTGTGTTAGAAAATAACCCAAAGACTCATTTCCTTAATCTTTTCCCAGGGTGAGCACTTGCTTTTTTCTTAACATAAAATCATAAAATTTGTTATTTATTAGAAGGGATGGATGAACAGTAGGAGTTAATTTTTTTTTTTTTTTGTACAAGCTTTCTGTTTGTACAAGCTACTAAGATTTAGTAGGTTTTCGTCCGTGATTACAGTCTGTACTGGCTACTGAAATAAAACCCGAATGTTGTACAAACATCTTTTTTTTTTCCCTCAGTATTTTCCTTCATTGCTTCTGTTTTTAATTTGAAATAGAAAAGAATAGGGTTTTGAAAGTAGTATTTTCATTTCTAGAAAGTGTTWTAGATAGCATCTGTATTAGCTGTATTTTCCTCCATCAAGAATATAGATTTTGACAAAAGGGTCACTTAAAAGATTTTTTTGAAATAAATTATTAAAAAATAAAACACTGTAAAGTATTTACATACTGGTATTTTAGGATTTGCTGATCCTTTGGGGACTCTTATTTTCATGGATAAATAATTGGAATGCTGATTTAACAACTCAGTGTGTTTTAGAAATACAAAAGTAACTGAAGAATCTTCTGGACATTTTTTTTCTTTTTTTTTCTGTTGTTAAAATCTAAAGGCAATTGAATTTTATGAATAATTTTAAAGTAAAAATTTTATTTCTTTAAATTAGAATGAAACTTAATTGAAAATTATGTTATATTATTTCATAGCATACACATTTGTGAAACTTTCTTAAAATGTTATATACCTGTTCCAACTATACTCATTGATCAAATCTCCAGTTGTTTTCTCAGGCATAATGCATTCATTCATTAAGAATTTCTGTACAATTTAAATTAATCCTGATCTGATTTCGTCTGTGTGCTTTCAGGCAGAAGTCATGAGAAGCTGGTCCAACTCTTAATTCACATGGGAATGTCTTCTTCCTTCAATAGTCTTATYGCACGTGAAAGAACTGACCTTATACATTAATTCTACTGACTTCTGTGAAGTATCAAACCACTATTTACTGAGCAAGGTCATACAAATGCTCAATTCGAGGTCAATGACAAGCTCATTTAGTTAACACTGGTATTTTAGTCAAGAGACAAATTTAAAACATAATGTTGAACTAAGACAAGTTTACTGACAATGAGCGAAATGTTTATGGCACAGAAAGATTTAGTCTCATGACTTCTTTCTGTTCAGTACTTTTGATCACKAGGCATTGCTGCCTTACTAGAATGAGGCAGTAGGAGTCCAAAGTGATGCACTAAATATGTTATCAATCCCTCTTCAACAGCGTAAAAAAGAAGTAATGAAGGCATCGCTGTCTTATGAGGTTGCAGAAAGCTCAAGGGTTGGATATCCAGTCAAGATATCTGGTGACATCTGAGATGCACTAGATTATCCAAATCATCCATACTGAGCTGGCAGATATGCCATATCATCCTACAGGATGCTTCTGCCTTGTGGAGTGATAACTTGGGGAATATAGAACAGCACTGATTGTGTATGTTGAGGCAGCTGAATCCCACACAAATTGTCTCTCTATTTCCAGTTTCTACATGGAACTCGAGAGTTTCAGTCCCACATTCTAGTGTGACTTAGATATGCAATTCTAAAAATACATGTGCACTTTCTGCATAAGCTAAAGATACCTATATATTGTGGTGTGTTTTTCTCTGAACACAGAATTAGACAAAGTGTAGCAGCATAAACAGTTTTTTTTCTGGTGGCATTCTTTACAGGAAAAAGACTCACATCCTATAAGTGTGAATTATATTTTTTGTTCCTTGATCATTGGAGTCATCATAGCAAATAAGACTGCGAGAGGTTATCTAGTCCATTCGTTGCATGAAAGGAGTATCATCAACTCTAATCATGTCATTCTTAAGAGATGGTTGCCAAAATTGCAAAAAGATTGCACAGCCTTTCTAAGCAATGTGTTCTAATGCTTCACTATCAGCCCTGTAAGAGATTTTCATGATTTCTAACCTAAATCCCCTTTTCTTTAAGCTCACTACTTTTAATTTTGTCTTCAGAGAACAGAAAGGATGAATATTCTTCCTCTTTATCGCTTTCTTTTGCATTCTTGAAAATTTATTGTATCTCTGCTAAATGACTCCRATTCTTTCAATCCTTCCTTGTAGATCAAACTGTGTAGAGCCCTGATCGTTTTCATTACTCACCTTTGGACTTTTTCTGCTTGCTTCTTATACTTCCTATATTGTAGTCCTCCGGACTGCAAAGAGGTCAGCAAGGGCTTTAAAAATACTAAGTGGAATATAAAATGTATTTTGAATGTTCTAAAGTCAGTGCTCTTTCTAATAAACCCCAGGATAGAATTTGCTTTTTATCACAACTGAATAACCTTTATTCCAACTAAGATTAGCTGTTAACCTTTCTTCAAAGATTGTGATCCAGTGTAACATTAAATCCTCTTCTGCAGTATGGATCACTATCCAGTCTGATCTTACWTTCTTGCTTACCAAACTATTACGGTTGCTTTTTTGTTGTTGTTGTTGTCTAACATGAAGCCACCATTACTACTAGTCTGCTGGTGACCACACTGGGAATATTTTTGGCCACCAACAGACTAACAGTAGTGACAGTTTCTTTTAGATACTTATTTATTTGTTTTAATGATGAAAGCTATAGGTTCAAAAAAAAAAATAAATAAAAAGGATTTTTAAGCCCTCTGAAACCTTTTTGGATTGTATCTAATGCAAAATTATTAGATACTATTACATTCATAATGTAATACTTAGCAATAGTTTTGTGCAGTTCTTTTTTCCAGAATCAAAATATCAAGATTACAAGTGTCATGATAATAAAACCTCTGTGACTTAGCATCAAAACAAGTAATATCATTAGAAACTTGCAAAACTAGTATGACAAGGTTTTTTTTGCAAAAATCAAATTGATGTTAATCATATATTCTTCTTTAATTTTTAGTCAATATTTTCAAATCATTTTGCCGTTTCATATCAATGAAAACTTAAAAATCAAAATGCTTTGCTTTAGGCTGCATTTTAAAAATCTACATTTTATATAGACTTAAAAAGTTAAAATGTCTATTTCTGAAAAGGTTATATTCTGATATTCTAGTAAGTGCTTCCTATATTCTTGTTTCTTTTAAAAATAAATTGTCAAAAGAAACTTAAATAAAAACAGTCTCTGTTTTAACAAAATAACATTTCCACTAAAAAAGACATTAATTGGAAAATGGTCTCTGAGTTCCATTTATTACTTGAATTCCTAGAATTGGTATACAGTTAGAAAATACATTCTCTCAGTGCTAACTGATGGCTTCATTATTTTTGTACTTAACATCTTCATTTTATGCTTAATACATGCTCACCTTTCATTATCCTTTTTAATTCTTCCATTTCACTGTTACTTTAATAGCCTTTATGTGCTTTTAACACCTTTTCCCCAAAATTGAAACCAAATGTATTGTCAGGAACCTCACACTGGGAATATGGCCCAAAGTTCCTCAGGCAACACTCCATTCTTTTTAAAAATGTATGTATCATCAATGATTTTTTCCCCATGTCAGGACTAAAATGCATTATGAATGGTTCACCTTTGGCTTTGCAGAATTCTTTTTCATTTTTAACTTGCTGGTACTGGGTGTCTTCACAATCTTCCTCAATTTTGAGCTGATTGGAATACCCTCTGATAAAGAAATACCAGGTCATTTACAAGCTTCCAGTCCTACTATTTTACTTCTGCTTCCTTTGGTTCCTTGATCATCAGTTGTTTTCTGAAATATGGGTTTCCAGCTACCGCCTAGTCTCCCTGAGGTTTGACAAGGATCAGAGGTWTGAGCTTCACCAGCAGATCCAGACACCTAAATCTAGATGTCAAAGTGTATGTTTACATGTAAACTGGGTGTCAGATGACCAAATATTCTGTCTATTCTAGAGTGATCTAAATCACTGTCTATATTCCACTAACAGTACTGACTAGGTTTCACTGAAGATAATAGAATTAGGATTTTAAGGATTTTTCCCAGTGAAATCTCTGAATCTGGAATTGAATTCTGCCCATTTGTCTTTTTAAAATACAAGTCTGTTTTTGTGACACAGCTGCTATCTTGTCTGTATAGATAACCCTACAGGTACAAAAAAAAGAAGAAAAAGGAGGAGAGGGAGCATAAGGAGCACAATAGCTGTTCTGTGGCCGGTCCTGTAAAGTGATGCCTWTGGAGAAAGGCACTTACCATTTCTCCTTCAAAGCAGACTATTTTCCCATCCTCTTTGCTCTGTCAAAGATGACAACCTGACAAATAGTTTTGAAAAATACAACTGGAAGATGTTGCCTATGTCACGGTCTCCAATCATCTATGCATTTTTTGTGTTGCACAAGCAAGTACTTTATAATATCTTTATAGTAAAGTTTTATCAGACACTAGTAGGTCGGAGGGGAATTCTATCAACAGTACATGAGAAGTACAAGGAGCAATCATGGATGATTACATGTCTGTCTGTCTAGTCTGGTATTCCAAATGTACTACAGATCAATACCAGAAATTCCTTAGGAAGAAATCAAATTCTCAGTTATCCAAACAAATATCTAACAATCTTTTTCGTTCTTATAATTCCCATTTCTGGTTTATATCATGAAAAGATCAAAATGGCTTTTTTATGACCTTGCTATTTTAATCGTGGCTTCTAGTTTTGACTGTTCTTTCTCATTGAAAGCGTTCCAGTGCTTTGTATTAAAATAAGATATAATCCCTATACATGGAAACCTAGAGAATAAACACARTTCTGTGCTTTCTTCTCAAAATTTTAAGCTTTTATATTCTATAATAAAGAATTTAAACAGTGGCAAGTGCTTATTTTAGTATTTCTAATAATTTTCACAAAATAACAAAATTATTAATAAGCAACAKTTTTTTTCCTATGCCAGTTACATTTATATTCAGTTATCATCAGAGCTATTTAAAAATATTAAGTAATGTGAAATTTTTGCTTCTTAAAATCAAAATATATTGGAAGTTCCTTTTTGTGAGATGAATCSCATCCTCTATTTCCTTCAAGGAAGAGTGTCTAAAAGGCCTTCCTAATAACTTTTACTGCAACTATAACCTAATTAATTTTTAAAAGCACATTTATTTCCATAGAAGTTTGTAGATGCTGTATTTTCTAAAATAGATAGAACATAGTTATTTGATCTTCTCTCCTCATACGGCGTGAAACCCTCATCCTGCTGAAGTTAAGGATAATAACTAACYTGACTTAGGGTTAAGATTTCACTTTAGGACTTCTTCCTTTGGAGCTTTTTTCAGGTGCTGTTTGAAAGCCCTTATTTTCTAAGTGTTATCCTTATATTCCACTTGTTTATATTCAGCCAAGAGTTATTCTACAAGAGCTGGTTCATCACATTTCATTTTGTTTTCAAACAAAAGCAGGCTACCRCTGTGTTTAATGATGGCTGAAGGCAGAACAGACTTTGCTAGTATAGAGTTTAATAACTTCTTTCCCAGTCTTGAAAGTCTACTGAAGGTATTAAATACCAAGGGTCAGAGTGAGATGGGAYAGTTACTGCTTTCTTTACAGTGGAAAGCACTACAATTGCTTAAATATGCAACTTCACTTGCTAAACTAATATGAATAGGAAATCAAGGAATTTTTCTTCCCACAAAGTGCTTCTCCAGTATGTTCAATTAAGTATTTTTTCCCCTTCACTTGTATKCCAGGAGAATAAGGAGTATATTCCTCTTCCAGTTCTTTCTGACCTGTGATATCTAAGCAGCTTCTAATACAAGATAGCTGTAGAAGATCAGCCTTGCATCTGTTTTTAAGTCTGTAACTTCCCCAGTAAGCTGTGGACAAAAAAAAAGTCATAATAAATAGAAACAAAGTGTTGTGTCATGCTTGAGAATAAACCCTCTTTTAACAGAGGAATCGGTTGGGCTGTGATGGTAGTCGAACACGCTGGCAAGACTTTGTGAAAGAATTGTAATGTATTGGTCTAGTCYAAGTGATCCATTTCCATTTGGCTTGAGTTGTCTCTCCTTGGGTTAGCACTCCTGGAAGGGCTGCTCCCCAGCAAGCCGCTGCGTCAGGACATTGCAGCCCTTTCCACATGTTAGGTCRGAGCACTTGATTTTCATCTSTCCGTGTGAAAGGCAAAGCAAGCGYGTGCAACACTTGTTCTGTTTTATATTCCACATGAGGAGTATGCTCTGCATCATTTCTGTGTGTAGGGCTGAGGACTATCATGAGCTTAGAAATTTCTTTTCTACCTTAATAAGGGGTGAGGAAGCAATTCCTTTTCCTCACTCCCATAAGCAACCTGCTCTTTCCCCCCAGCCTGTTGCTCCAAATTTGGTAATCCTCAGCAGATAGTCCACAGCAGAGTGCTGTCACTTAGAGGGCTAGTGTATGGTGTGTATGATCACACAGAGGAATAGCTAAAGTGATCCATCAAGAATAGGAATGACCATGAAATAAATAAAACTRATAAAATTAGTAACAATCCCTGAAAAGTAAGTAGAAAATATATCAAAATAGGCAGTTCAGATAGGCTGTTTTCCATACTAATGGATACCTTTTCTCAAAACAGAGAAATGTTACTTTTTTGGTCTTTTTAGGTATCTTACTTGTCATGGTTAGCTTTATCCAGCAGAACCTTAAATCATCTTTACTGTATACTAAATATGCTTTAAATCATTTCTAGGAAACAGCAAATGTATCATGTTGTCCTTTTCTGTCATGATAATAAGTAAGAACACAGTAAATAAATGTTTTTTTTTCTTTTTTTTTGAAATAGCATACCAAGTTCTAGTATGGCTAGTTTCATACAAAATGCTTAGCATTGTAATGTCAGCACCTCTTCCACACAAATGACTAAGAAAGAAGACTAGGCTGCATTATTTTTTATCTTTCATATGTCTTCCTGTCTGGTGATGGTCAACAAATATATTTATTGTATAAACAAATAAATAAATTAGGCTTCAWCTTTTCTTTGGGAAGCCCTGACTTCTTTTTCTTATTCCCATCTGGAAAGGATTCAGATTGGAAAATCTAGATTTCTTAAATCCTCAGAATGAGAGATGAGGTTTGGTTCTGCTGGTGTGGGACAGGCTTGGAGTGCTGCAAAGACTGGTGGAAACCAGTTACTATTTGCAGTGTGTAGTTGAAGCCGGACAGAGCAGAGGATTTAGAAGGGAAGAAGAACCTGAGGTATAATAATTCTGAACTGGGATCCTGGTGTTCTGTGGAAGAAAGGTGGGTGGTTCTGGTTGTTGGATGGGTGAGCTCCATGTCTGGGAAATACTGTTCCTAACAGCACTACTAAGATGTCATCAGGCAAATGGGATTCTTGAAAACATGTGACACAGGCCAACTGAAAAATGGGAGAAGACAAGGAAAGATTTATTTCAGAAGAATCAGTGGTTCAGACAACGTAAGAACAGTGAATATGAGCTGAGACTAATATGGATGAGAAACAAAACAAAKGCATTCAGGGATGATAGCCTACCAGTTAAGATTTCTGATGCCAATTATTATAAAAAAGGAACAAGAATGTAATATCAGGAAAAAGGAAGATAGGAACTGAAATTTTCTGTATTCATTATCTTCAAAGAAGCATATCCTCTATTAGTAACAGTCTGGAAACTTTCTCTGTGTAACCTTTACTACAACTGGCTCCCTTAATGAATAGCAACCTAACCCATTATGAACTTCTAAAAATATATATACCCATGATTTGGCATACAGCTATGTGGATAATAAAGGGAATAATAAATGGATCATCTATGCAAGGAATTTGCATGTTTGCTTTGTGCAGTATTTGGATTTCTCTAACATGGTATTTATTCTGGCAGCTTGTAAGGTGAAAAATACAGTATTGCATTGTCTATAATTTCCTACAAGAGAAATCTGAACATCTCTGTTGAAATGGTAACTATAATTTGCTAAGAAAAGCATCATTCAAATCTATTACTGTTATTTCATAAGGTATTTCATAAAACATAGGTAAAATCAAGAAGTTTAATGAAGTCATCGTACCCTGAGAAGCTTCAATATCAAACAGCAGAAGATATTTTATAACAGAGTTTGATAATGATTTTCTAGGCCATTGATTTGAGTAAGAAGGGCCTTACATTTCCCTTTTGTCTAACATAATAGATTTCAATATAAAATGGAAGCAAATAAAATATTCTGTAACCTGATTACTTTTTTCACTTTTTGAATCACATAGTGATTATGGTATGAAATAACAGTCTGACTATCCTCCCGTAGTTCATTAAGCACTATTGACACCATTTGCAATGTACTGCCTAATTCCCCTGCCTCCCCCCTTTTCCACAAGGAAAAGTTTATGGCAAGTGGCACCTTTTGCGCTGCTGTTGGTATTGCAGCTGTGGTACTTTTTAATGCACATGTGACTGAGTACTAATTTGAGAGAAAATAATGTCAGAAGAAAGTGCTTGTATTGCTAGCAAGTTTTGTAATARTTTTAGTTCCTGGGGAGAATTATTTTTCAGAGGCTTAAGTTGTGAACTTTGTAAACCACACATTTGAGCTTTACCTTCAAGTAGAAAGTGTTGTTGGGCCAAAGACAGCAAGCTGTTGACCTCAGTCTTTCTTCCAGAACTTTAGAAGAGTTTTAGGAGACATGCTAGATCCAAGCCCTAGAAAATCCTGAACATAAGACTGTGAAATAATTTGATGTAGACATTTTATAGACTTGATACAGACAACTTTTGTGAATGGTGCTTTCTARCACATGTGAATGTATAGGTGATTATCATCCTACCCTCAGGCAAGACTTTTTCATACCTCATCATGAAATCTGCAGCACCTAGGAAGTGTCTGTATCAAGTCTATAAAATGTCTACATCAAATTATTTATGTATATGTATAGGATAATAATCACCTATACATTCACAAGTGTTAKAAAGCACCATTCACAAAAGTTATTAGAAATCTAGGAAACTTAACAGCCTAATTAACTGACTGAATAACTAAGAATTGAACTGACCAATTGTAGATGCATATTTCCTCAGTCTAAAGAGAGATGTATTGTAAACTGTTTCAATTACCTTCCTATGCCTTCCAGAATTTGAATCTGAAAGAAATTTATAATTTTTCAACATTTAGCTGTGGCCAGCCATCCTTCAGACTATGTATAGTAAATTATCAATAAAGTTGTATGTCATCTGACTACTTATTGTACTTTCACTTGTGTTAATTTAGGCTTTGGATTACTCTTGATAGTTTGACTGAGAACAGAAGCAATTAAACCAAAATAATGTAGCCAAGATCACCCAAAGAAAATGACTGTTCTGAAATGACTTATTATGGTATTTCTAATTGCTCCTGAAATCTCTCCTCGCTGAGTTTATCTTAATTGTTTTACTCCAGAGGAGGTTCAGTGTTAAGGGTGAAATATGCTTCTACACTTGTGCACTGCCAAATAAAAGTGGGTAACATAAAAGTGTAAGAAAAGTGGTATTGTGGCAGACAACCCAATTTGGTTTTCAAATACATTTTCAAATGTATTTGAAAAGTTTTATCACTTTAGCAAACTATTGCTCAAATATTTTTTGACCTTTCTTACTGTAGCTTTTACTTAACTTGTCAGAGCTAATGCTGTTTTATATCTCACAGGTTGATCATAATTCTGTTTTTGAAAGATATCTTTTGGCAACTCTTTTGCTTAACCAGTGAAAAAAGGCTAATACAGTTATCTTTTAAAGAACGTATTGATATTTTAATATTCAYTTACTCTCAGCTTCTAGATGAGTGTTTGAGCAATCTCTAAGCCATCTAAATGTTCACCCTCTTAAAAATCTTTTTAAAATCTAAATTTTTATACTTCATCCTTTCTAAATTAAATATAAATATAGTGCGTATTTTTTACTTTTTCTTTTTTAAATGATAYTGAATTTGAGTGTAGTATGAGCTTCAAGATTAGCATTCTGTACCAGATCTTATGCAACACTCAAGACTAATCCTTCTTCTTGTGGATTTCCTCCCTATCACTCGAAGAAGGAGTCATYTATAATAGATATAAATGTCATGTCATGAATAGATGTAACGTTTATCCAGCCTACATCCATTCAACTAAATCTATAATTAATATTGTCTCTTATTTGATAGCATATGTCACCATCTTGGACATGGAGGCAACGCTATGACCCTAAACATTTTCCTTTATCTATAAAGTTATGAGTTGCAGTACATTTAGATTTTGTGTTCCTTTTTGATAGAGTTAACTTACAGTAAACCTGATTTAATGTATAATTCCTTCAGTCCAGTGGTCTAACCTGTTTGTTGTCTCTCTATAATTTTTATTGTGCCATACGGTTGATTATCACCCTTTGGCAAATTTGTGAGATGCCTAATAAAAGTGAATTAAAACTACTGATATGTAAAATCTTAAAAAGTTTAAGTGATAAATAAATTCATAGCATATACAGACTTTGGTGTGAATACACTGATTTTTTAAACCTTTGAAACTAGATTTGATCATTGTATCCAGTACTGTCTTCTGTCTATAAAGTTTTAAGCAAAAAATAGTTTAGACAAGGTAAATTTATCAGACATAATAATTTCTATAGCTGGTTAAACTGGCTCCATTTGACACATCTAATGACATTATTATGTAAAACTCAAGCTAGTCTCCCAAACAGAAAATCACTGAGAAAACTGTAGGAGCTGACACCAATATTAAAATAATTCTTCAGAGGGCCATATATTAAGCAGTACTTTTCTCCTGTGTTTTACAAGGCTCTCTACTATAGCTGTCATATACAACAATAATATTTAGCATTTATATAACTTTACATATCTTCAGAATGTTACACAAACAGTACTAATCTTCAGTAATTCCTTTGAGCTAACTATATGCATTATTAAGAAGTTTTTAATTATAGGATTACAAGATATTCTAATCATGTAATATAGTATCTGGCAATTGTTTGGACTCATTTCTTGTGCACTTGGAGGTTGTTTTCAGATTTTGTTTTTTAACATTTTTAACTATTGGATGACAAAATGGTTTCTTTCAAAACCAAAGGAAAAATATTCAACATGCTTCTCCAAAAATTAGGAAAACATTTCATCAAAAATAAACTGTTTTTACTAAATCTGTCCAGAGAAAAAGCTATCTCATCAGGTCAGATGGAGAGAAACATTTTTATATATACTTTTACACACAAACACATCTTGTATATATGTATATATTTGCGTGTATATGTGTGTGTGTATACACACACACACACACACACACACATATGTGTACATATACATATATATATGTGTGTGTGTGTGTCTGAAATACTCACTGAAATCTGGGCTATCATAAATGTTCATTGAAATCTCTGCTATCATTAGTATATTTTTTGCTAGTTTCTGGAACTGTGTTTGTTTAACATATTTATTACATTAAACATATTTATTATGTTTAACATATTTATTATAAGAAACATTTATTATGCACAATTATGAGCAGTAGAAGCAAGTAAGAACTGAGTAGTTACAGGATAATATTTTGAATAATTAGAAGTAGAAAACAGTTTTAAAATATTAGTCATTTCCCTTTGCCTCACCTTTCCTCCACTGACAGTAATCAGTTCCTGCTGGAAATTTAGCAATTGCTCATCTGTAAAGCTTTTTGTACCATACTTGATTTGCAAAATTGAAGTTGCAATAAAGAGCTAAATATTGGCTAAATGATGATCAGGGAGATAAACTCCTCCATATCTTACTATCCCTTTGAAGGAAAGAAGCTTACAGCATCTTTCCTAAGGTTCTAACTGTGTAAGCTGATCTGGATGACTGCACAGGCACTTATGTAAAGAGATTTTTGCCCGCTAGAGTTACAAGGACTAGCTTTGAAGGTTTTCAAAATGAAAGTTTAAACATCACTATAGTGAAATTATAAGCTATGTTTAATCAGTCAAATAATACCTATCATAGTTTGTAAAAACTTTGTGTATGTGTATGGATATGGATATGGATTTACAGTGTAAGCATATTGAGAGTAATCAGCAGTCACTGCTTTTTCCACCCACCCATACTGTTTATTTAAGTGAGGGCCAAGTCTTGGGATGGCTGAGTCCCTTTCCTAAAAAACTGCAGCTCTCCTGCAGACTGAGAGTTAAGCCAAGCAGCTGATATTATCACTCAGGTTAAGTAGAGTAGCACATACTTAAATATATGTATATATGTATATATATATATATATATAGAGAGAGAGAGAGAGAGAGAGAGAATAGTACAGAGAAGATCAGCTTGGTAGCTACTCAAAGATTGCATGCAAATTCGCTGAGAATGGCTGACCCTACTTACCTGGAAGAATGCTGGAAAAGGTTGTTTGGATAGAAATGACAGAAGTGGTGATTTTGGAACAGAGATGGAGAATATTAAATTGATGAGAAGAGGACATAACTAGGTCTCCAATGTTTGGGAAAGAAGTTTTCCAAAGGCATGGGAGGTGGCTAGAGTTTAACATCTGCAAAGACCTAAGAGGTTCCTCATGGAAGACTTATCCAGGTAGGCCTGGATAGCTTTGTTTTCAAATATCTTCTTGGCCCATTTTAACCAGGAGAGCTGTGCTTTCTCCATTTGAAAGGTAAACTTGTATTCTAATGAAATCTGGGCATTAGAGTTTCATATTGCTTTTGCTGTGCTTGCTTTCTGAAAAAGTTGCAGGCATTTCAGCCTATCTATGTGATCTATGCATATAAAAAAATCTTCAGGGTGGAAGTTACAGCTTTGTGTGATAACGTTTATTAATCTTCTCTACCAATAACAGCAAATTGAAACATTAGGCATTTCACTGTGTGTGAGAGACATCATCTCTTTCCCTGAGTCCAGTAATGGAGTTTCTTGATTGCCTTAATGGTCCAAGGTGCAGTGCGTTGTCAGTGAGGAGAGAACTCTGTCAGGTAAATTAGATGAGGAAAAAAAAATCAGCAGTTTCATCCACATGAAGTTATTTTAATAATGATGCATTCACTGTGAGAAACCAGACTGACTGAGAAATCAGTAAGATAGATAGATTTTGTTTCTTGTCCATTAAGTCAAAGCTTTTGTGTGTTAGGCCATTAAACTATTCCTACCTTTCACTCTGTTATAGATTTTGTATACATTATGGTCATTCACCCATTACATGGGTTAAGTTATCACGCCAGCTATAKGCATCAACAAATACACTTTTATCATATGCTTGCTTCTGTGCATGTATATAAATACTACAGAATTTTGAAATGTTGTTTTGAAATCTATATGTAGAATAAATTTGGAACCTTCTGTCAAAGACACTGTCATCTTTGCTGCAATGTGTGAATATTGTTCAGGATCTGTATAGAATATTTCATTCTTGCTGTGCTTATCATTAAAAAATTGCTTCCTGCAAGATGGCAGACATCATCAGGTGGCCTCCGTGATACTTCTTCTTGTAGTGGAATAAAAGAAAGTGCCTTGAATTCCTTAAGTATCTTTTCAAGCATTAAAAAATATGTCAGTGCCTGTGTTCTAGTACAAAATATAAATTAAATGATCCACAAATCCTTGGAAAATGATTGCTGTCGTGCTTTGCAGTTGACATGCACTTACTGTAAATTATGCTTCATTAATAAATGTTAAAAAGTGTATGTTAAAAGCTTCTTTAAAGCTTTTAAAGGGTAACATGTCAGTTGCTAATGCAATTGCTATAATTTTTCTAAATATTTAGAGAGGACAAAAAAAAAAAAAGCTGTTTACAAACAAATTACCATTGGAAATGAGAACAACAAAGTGATCACAAATGCATTCCAAGGGATTTGATTTTTGAAAAAAAAAATACAAACATTTAATTTGGGAAGTTAAACTCTGCTGTACATATATTTTTGTGTTTAATTGAACTATTGGTTCCAGTATAGAGAAACCCTGCTGAATCACATATGTATTTCACTAGGATTATTGTAAAGTTAGTAATGACATTAAGTTTAGTGAATAACTGCCAAAGCCCTGTTTAACGTCATTTGATACAAGTTAAAAACATAGGATTTACTTGTTTCACTTGTTCCAAAGCCATAATGCTATTATGTAACAAATATGCCTTCCCAAAAATGGGAAACCAAAAAGTTTTATTAGTTTATTATTTTATATTTATTAGCTTAAGGTACAAAAATATACTCTCAAAAATGTAGTTGAAATAAAATCTTCCTATCTGCGTAGATAATGCTTGCTTCCTAGGCTTATATTTAGACGGTTAAATGACCCTGCTTCTTAGTGAAGATCAACATTCTGTTCCTGCAGAAAGTCTAATGCAGCAGTTTTCAACTACAACTATGGAAGTTATTTGTAAAGTGTCATGTTTATTGCCCCTATGAGAAAACTGAGTCATAACACATTAAAGTGGCTTGTCTTTGACGATAAAGTAGATTTACAGTGAAGCTAGAAATACAATCGAAAGCCTCCTGTTTCTGGAACTGGAACAGTTCCAGTGAACTATTCATTGGACCACAATCTTATACCCTTTATCTTTACCCATTGCAAATTATTTAGGTGCATTAGGAGTTTATTGTACTGTACACCTCATATTACTGCCAGAAGCTCTATGATGGTGGAATTCAGAGGCACTTCTCAATGTCCGTATATGTTGTCTGGTATGATAGTACTAGAGAAATTTATTTATTTATTTATTTATTTTTAAATTCACACACACACACACACACACACAAAGTATGCTTGCATTATTGGAGGTGAATGCTTAAACTGTAACTATTAACCTTGGCTACTGATGAACGTTCAGACCTTCCAGAAGCCAGATGAAAGATTATAAGTTCTGACTTGCCTCTCAGGCTTATGACACAAATATTATGTACAAAAAATAAAGCTCTGTCATATTCACTTACACAGGGAAGAGGGAGAGGAAAAATAAAAAAAAAAAAAAGGAAAAAGTTGAAGGAGGGTAGGGTAAGGTTGTTCATAATACTAGAAAGTCTAAGCCTTTGCTCATTGTAAAATTTTGGCTTATTTTAATACTTGACTTCTCCAGAAAACTTCCAGAAAATGGCAATTCTTTAGAGAATGCATAATAAACCTGAAATAAAAAAAAAAAAAAAAAAAGGCGAGTCCTGTAATCATACACCTTTTCTTGCTGCAACATTCTATTGTCGTGGCTGAATATCGTTTTACCAAACTGCAGGCTGTCTATCAATCTTTTGAGGAGAAGGAGAACAGAAAGACATATGGGATTTTTAGCTGAGACTGATCCACATATTTCRTATTTTTTATATATTCCCAACCAAAATACTTCTGTATATGATACAAGGTATTAAAATTTGAAAGCCATCCTGAACAAAACGTTGGAATCAGTGTTTCCTGTAATAATTGGAAGCCTGTTTGTTTAAAATACCCTARTGTGGCTAAGAAAACAGACCACATCCAGGTTGCTGAGCTCAAATTCTGAGCTGTCCCCAATATCTGAACAGTAATTTCATMATGAGTAAAAGCATAAGTAGTGGCGAGGTTTCTCAGTATTACTAAGCTTCTTGGAATAACCAAATACCTGTGTGCACACTTGTATGTGTGTGTACATCTGCAAACGCATATGTACTTCAAGTATTACAGAGAATAGTAGAAAACTGTTCAAGGATCCAAATTACAAATTAGTCATGGTAATTCTTTTTCTTAGGATTCTACTRTAACAGTTCATTTCTTCTCTCCTTCACTTTTTCTTGCCTTCAGTTTAGCCTATTAAATCTCATTAAAAATTAAATTTTGGCTGGACTATATATTTTACCTGTGTTTGAATGCTGGGAGTATGGATACTGACCAAGCAGAGGTCTGAGCTGGGAGATAACAGGCAAATATGCTGCTTTCTACTGACTCGTACTTCCCAGTGTGAAAAGTATCATTCCTTCAAATTTGTGATTTAAACAAAGAGGCTGGGCCACAGAGATTTAATCTCGTCTAGGAGGCAGGAAAGGAGGCCCATTCCCTTTTGCTCTTTCTGGAACCTGCCACTCCTCCTGGGAAGTGGTACCACTACACCTGGGCTTTGACCTCAGTGGAGAGGTGGGAATGAACAGCACACTTCAACCACACCTTCTGCTTGCCTTCCTTTGGGGAGGAAAACAAATGAGACCTGATTTTGCAGCTGAGGTTAGATCTCAGCTGGGAAGTGATGCTGCTGCTTCCTGCCTCAGTCTGATCCCAGCTGGCACAAATGRTTCTCCATTCTACTAGTTTTAAGCTGCAAAGTGGCTTTCTAAACTCGCTTTTAAATGCTATCCTGTTCATAGATCAGAGTTGGACGTGATGGGCTGAAGTGCTTAGGATGTGAGGTTGTGTAAAGTTTTGAGACCTRGGCTATTTAACATTGTGGAGGCTGAGCAAATTAGGTACAACCTAGAGTCAAACCTAGTTCAAATATGTAATATAGATGTCACYTAATATACTAGCCATTTGTTTATTATTTAGATATGTATGATTGATTGCCAAAATAAGACCATTGATGTTTCAAAAACAGACTATATTGCTTGACCCCAAGACGCTTTCTACTGCTCCTTCCAGGACAGCACAGATGCAGCCAAAGGGAGCCTGGGAAGTGAAACTTGGTGGGAAAGGAAATAAATCACTTAGATTTGTTTAGATGCATAAAATTGCCCTGAACTCCTGAGTGTATGAATCCTGCCTTGCTCCAAATACAGTTCTGGTTGGTAGTAAATAGTAATAACATTCAGTGGTTTTGTTTTTTTTCTTCCCCCTCTGTTATACATATTATACATATGCTGGGAGTGAAGTATACCATGGGAGCCATTGGTCATAGCATAGAGGGAAAATGGAGTTCAATGCTGTGTATGCACTAGCYATATAATGTATTTTTTTCCTTAAGTAATTCCTGATATGAACRCTTTCTTCCTGAATAGTATGTTCTGTACGCATAAAGGTTTATTCATCACCAGCAAAAATTACTTTCAGGGGACAGGGCTCCCCCCAGYCTCCACTCCATGTTGTCTGAGTCTTCAAGAAAAAGGTGTCACTGTAGTAGAAATCTTATCTGTGATGTTTTAAATGAACTCTCMCAGCATGACATCTGACAGCATATATTTTCCCGAGAACCCAGGATGTGATAGACACATCCAAAATATCAGCTGAGTTCTTTTGGACTCTCTCTGTCTGCCTCCCTCCTTATTCTATCTGTTTGTGAAAGTATTTTTCCTACCTTAAAAGCCCTTTTCCCTAGTCCCTTTCTCTCTACCCCCTCTCGAAGAGAAGAGAAGAGAAGAGAAGAGAAGAGAAGAGAAGAGAAGAGAAGAGAAGAGAAGAGAAGAGAAGAGAAGAGAAGAGAAACAAACTTCTGGGCTGTATAGTTTACAATACCAGAAAGCAAAATAGTCTTGAAGTGCAAAGGCAATTTCTCAAGTAGAAGAAAAACTCATAGGCATCTCATCTGAAGTTCTTTGAGCAATATAACTATACAATAACTTAAATCCCAGGAGACTATTTTAAAAATGGAAAAAYAACTCTCAGCTACTGTTTAAAGTAGGGTGGAATTTAGCAACATTTTTTTTTCCCTCCAATGAAATATTACTTAAATGCTTTAACCCCTCTCATTAAAATTCACAAAGTTTATTCAAGATACATCATACCTTTCCCTAAGGGAGCTTTTCAAAGCCTGTAAGGATCATAAGAATTTTACTTCTCTCCCCTCATTCTATTAACACAGTGAATTCCCTGAGGAAATTAGAGTGAAAACTTGCTTTATAAAGCTAGGCAGCAAGCTAGGCAGCAGAAAAGTTTTATTTTAGAGGGTTAACAGTGGAATGTTAAATTTCCTTTGTGATTTCCCCTTAATAAATAGTCAGATTCTGTCCATATTATTTCTTGGCTAGGATGGATGGGTTTTTTTTGTTTGTTTGTTTTTCTTTTCTTTCTTTCTTTCTTTTTTTTTTAATGCATCACCAAAATAAAAAATTACCATCAACATCTGGGGATGTTTTTTATGTAAACATACATCCTGTAGATTATTACTTTGGCATTTAATAAGCTGAGTTGATCCACTGGAGCAAATAATTGTTTTTGTTTTGCAGTGATATTATTTTTCTGCATCTTGCATACACCCTCATTTGCCTTTGAAGCTATCTGAAATGTAAAGGATTTTTTTRTTGAACAGGACAATAAATAATTGGACAAAACTAGCAAAAGCACATTTTAATTTCCATCAAGATAAAAAAATAAAAAGGCTTCAGTTACAAGAAGCAGGTAGTGACAGTGGAAAAACAGCTGYTTACTGTTTATTTTAATTAACGTGGCTGGAACTGCCAACTGATATTTTAAGAATAATTCGTTATGAAAGTAGTTTAATCACTATTTTTTTTTTTACCAATAACTGAGTATGGAGATTCCAAAAGGGAAATTCAAAATTGCATTGCCATTGGATATAAATTAATCTCCTAAACTATGAATCTGATTTATTAATAAATTATTATTGATTATCATACTGTCTATTGAAATTATTTTTAATATATCAAAGTTTTAACTGCTACACTTAAAATCCTATTTCTAATTCTTCTAATTTAACCACAGTTTTAAGGATAATTTTAATTTAGATKAATTTCTAAATAAAACTACCTAATACTAAATATTTCTATACTTTAAAATAAAAATCTGCTATTTTTTACAGGGAAAGGAAATTTAGTGATAATTTGTCCCATCRTAAAGCTGCATGGGTACAGTGATACACTAAAGGTTAGAAGACATTGTAAAATTCAAAAGTAGACTGACTTCGTATGTATGTTTGGTGTATTATCAATTTGACCTTGGCTGATACAAATATCTCTAGAAGAGTTAGGCTCAGTTTTGGCCTGTTTAGGCCTTTGAGCTTTGCTGTGCTGTGCTGTGCTGTGCTGTGCTGTGCTGTGCTCTGCTCTGCTCTGCTTCTTCTCATTAACTCTTGGGAGAATCATGCTTGTGGGGAGCCATAGGGGGTTTGGAGACGGTGTGGAGAAACAAGGTCTTTCAGTTCCCTCGAGGTCCCTCGGCTGAGTTGTCTTCAACCTCTGGGAGCCGTCTTGAGGCTCACGTGACACRTTTTTGGAGACACTTTGCCAATGAGAGAGGACAAATCTGAAAGCTCCGCCAGAACGCTSCTCAGAGAGCTGAGCATCTAGCTTACTCAGCTAGGTGTACGATTTGCCTCAGACGCCGGGCTTGATCTTCAACTACAGAGAAGGAAACTTCACACAACTTCACACTGTGAACTTCATAGAGTTCTTATTTTTGCAGTTAGCAGCAAGAGTCCAGTGTTTCTTAAAATTATGTTTCTTTTTTTGTTGTTTTTTTAAAATGTTTCTTAAAAAGATGTTACATCGTGCAGATATAGTATGTTCAGTTTTATGTTCTCAGAAAGCAATTTAAAGATACAGTAACCTTAAAACTGCTGTTCCTAATATTCCATAAACGTTGCTCTATCACAATATGCATATAGACTATATTGCTGAACACTGGAGTTACCTGAGGGGCTTGGTGAATAACAGGAAGAGGGATAGGTTATTTTTCCAGATCTGAATAGCTTTATGGTGATAAGTTCTTCTTTCTTTAAATATACAACACATATGATTCAACTAATGTTGCTATTAAATCCTTTCTTGTCTATTTGAATATTATACTTCCTTTCTGCATTCTGCATCCTGAGAACTGTATGTAATATATTAGCAGGTTGACTTTCCTGTATCAATTCCTTCATGTTTGTAAGCAGCTTATATCCTTTATGGCTTAAATCACAGCGTGCAGGATACAAATGCTTTATTTCAAATTAGAAGCTTTGTCCCAGGATTAAATTTGCAATGTGTATGGCTCTTTTGTCAGTCTTTAAGTGTGTGAAGATTAGTAATTGGAAGTGGGAAGAGTAACATTTTATAAAGCTCTATACATATGTGACAGCTGTCATAAACATGAGATAGAACTTCTGCATTACAGACTTGCGAGTGATGGATATTCAGAGTGACTGATAATATTACATTGCCTGATTTAGGTTGTAGCACTTAAGAATGATGAATATCTTGAATAGTATTTTAGTAGGAGATAGTAAGATTGTTTTACAGACTAGAAATCTTGAAGTTAGCTACGTCCTATATTTTAACTGTGTAGCTAAAGTGGGAAACTATTAAATATCTTGGGTTAAAATTTAAGTTCAAGATTTCTATAGCTGTGGTGTATTAACTTGTATGCTGTTAAAAAAAAAAGAAAGTCTGTTGGTGGACTCCTACTTTAAACTAAATCCTAAATATGAACAGCTCAGCAGTTTACTCTTTTTTATTTTTGTATCCTTACTGAAAGAACTTGTCTGTTTGTTGCAATAAATGTATATGATATAGTTAAGAGAATAAACTCTCAATAGGCTCTAATATAGGCTTAATCTTCTTGTTTAGTTGCATTGTTTCTATTTTTCATCTCCCAAATTATATATTACATTTCTATTTTCTTTTTTTCTTTCAAGAATATGCTTCATTAGTGTTAGAAACCGTTAAAGTCAACATCACAAAAACTAAGAACAATTTAGTGATGCAACTTCTACCAGATGAAACAGATGAAATCATTATGCAATGTCTCTGTGCTTTTCATTTCGTCTTTGAAATGCTAAAAATGTCTTATGCTAAGAAAACTCAGATTGTTTCCTATATCAAGTAAAGTTTTGTCCCTAAATTTTATTTTTAATGCCACCAGAAATGAAACGAAGGATTTTTTTTTGAAAAGGGACAGCAAGAACTAGAGAAAAACAAACAAACATCCCCTCCCACCCCAAAAAAAACACCACTACAAAAACTACCTGTCTACCTAGTTAAAACGTGAATTTTATCCTTAAGTTCAGATTCTGTGAATGTTGTTTTGTACCTCTAATTTCTTTGCTCATCATGAGAGCTGAGATGTTATGGACTGCTACTACCTTTATGGCTTCTTTTGCCTCCAAGTTTCATGTTGATAGCCTTCCTCTGTGGACTGAGTAGCTCACTAGCTGAACTTTCCCTTTCTTAGCAAGAAACTTGCTGTGTTTGCTATCTAATCCCTTTTAGATATACCTTTTGTGGTAGCACTTTGTAAAGAGTCTACGTTAATACTCTCATGGGGCGCATAGAAGGTATTCCTGGACAAAGTTCTGTTTTCTTCAGATTTTTGACTATCTGTGGTTTTCTGACTGTTTGCTGYACAGTAATATCCTCCTAACTAGGAGTGTCAGACTGGTGTTGCCCTGGAATGTGATTAAGCCTGAACCACAACAGTCGCCTTAAGTCTGTTTGGAATTCTGAAAAAAATAACAACCTCTGAACAAGTGTCTTCTGGCAGTTTAGTGCTGAGCTGAAAGAAGCTGCTTTACTTTTCACCCTTATGTTTTTCCCKTTTCAGCCTATTTCTGATGACACCATGCGATGCAATGTGAGGGCATGAACTAGATGTTAAAAAGAAAAAAAAGTAAATCTCAGAGTCTTAGCTTTTTCTAAATAACTCAAGTGGTTTTACAATGTGTAAATAAAAGCATAGGAGAGTTGACACTGAAGAGACCACCTTTGAGAGGATATAGGGACCCTATTTGAGGTCATGTGTTTGGATTCCACAATATGCTGCAAGTCAGTGTACTGGTAGCTTATTTMTCTTTTTTGATATAAACATTATTTCTCCCTAGAGAGTATCCTGGGACAACTGTGCAGCTTTGGCAATTTTTAACAGTGGGCAGAATTTCATTTCTAAACTATTTGACTTCCCTTCTTTGTCAGACAGTAGACTTTCTGTTTCAGATACCACTCGTGCATAGAGGTTCTGAATCCCAGAAAAGTAAATGTTTTCCCTTGGCGTCTACAATTGAGTAGATGGGACAACACTCAGGCAACAGTAAACTGAGTGCACTCACAATGCAGTAAGTCATTGGAGCTGAAAAAATATACAGGCAATCTTAAATATTTCCTTGCTAWATTTCTGCTTTTCTTCCAGTGTACTCTGTTGTGTATACATCTGGCTATTACCTGTTTAGCCACCGTGCTTTATCTGTCATCCAGATTTCTTGTACCAGGCTCCTTGCTTAGTCATTTTTGTTTCTCTCCCGTCTCCTTAGTGCTTTGTCCTTATTTCCTTTTAGCTTTTTATGCAAACATATGTCTTCATTTGCCCTATAATTTAACTTCACAGTCTCTCCCCCCACCCCTCTGAGTTYCTTGGTTGCCAATTGCCACTAGGGACCCCATTTTCCCATTTTCTAATTCTTTTCATAGGCTCCTTAAGCCTTTCTTCCCTGGACTGACTGTTGTTCACTGTGCATGGGAGCTGTTGGGATCTATCTCGCAGGTGCCCCAGCACTGCACAGGCTGGCACATCACCTGCTCAGACATGCAGGTGGGACCCAGCTCTGCACGGCACCACAAAGTTGTATGTTCACTGAAAGCTGGATATAGATATGAATACCACTGTAGTCTGCAGAACTGTCTTATGTGTACCAAACTGTAAACCCTGAGATTAGCTGTTTTTGAAAAGCACTTGCAATAATGAACAATAATAATGTCATTGAAGTAGATGCAGCGATGAAATTAATAAAAGTGTTTTCTTTGGAAGCCACAAGAAAAGTAATACCACTTTGACTCTACCTAGAAATAGAGACAAGTTTATATTTCACTTCTGAGCTGAAGGATATGTTTACTTTTCATAGTTCCTTGCTTTTGAAGAAAGGACATTGAAATCTATGTTGATTCAGTAGTGACCGTTCAGGGAGTGAGAATGAGGGTCATTTATACATTACATTGTGTATGATCTCAGTAGATCAAAGCCATGGCGTAATCAAGTTATCTGTATACAGCTATATGTGTATATGTGTATTAAGAAGTATCCCATAGGCATTACTAGTCTCCTTTTTTTTAAAAAAAAAGATGATGTTTTTTGGTTGTTGAATGAATTTCTTAATATGTAATGCTATTTATTACCACAGACTTGTTGGCTAAAATGGTTTGTAAAATCTCTTTGCCTTTAAATAGAATATTAATCTGATTTTCATATGGTCAACAGCTGTTTATTGATAGTTACAATACATTTATAATACATGGGAAACTTGTGAAAATTTTATCTGCATAAATTAGTCATGGCAGGTGAAACTCTGCTAATGAAGGATGTAATCATGGAAGAATGAGTTAAGGCATCAGTCTTTCTGCTGAATAAAATAAATTTAGAGTATCATTAGCATAAAATGTTTCTTTATGTTTATCTTCAGCGTTTGTTGATGATTCCTATCAACATGCTTCATGCCATTACATTTTAAATTACTATAGCAAGTTCAAAATTATCCAGCTAGGCCTTATCTTCCGTGTGTCACTGTTGTTCCTGGTTGGCTGTATGTATAATCATGCTGTTCTCGTTTCTTGTGTAGAAATAACTTGGAGGATTTCAAAGTATTGTGAAAACAAGGAGAATGTAAGTGAATTTCCATGGTGTCCAGGAGCTCTGTTCTTGGGCAAATATATTTTAAAAACAACCTACAATTTACAGTTAAAACAAAAGATGATTAGTGAATACAGATATACAAAGATATGGTATTAGTCAGAGTGTTAGGAACAGCTCTTGTTAGAGTACAGCCAAATTTCTTGTTCGGCTACAAGAAATGCAGTTTGCTATGGTACCTGCTTTCCCTCTTAAATAAACAATCTCTAGTTTGCAAGTGGTGATGTTAAACTTCCTGTTACACAGAATCACAGAATGGTTGAGATTGGATGGGACCTCTGGAGATCATCTAGTCCAACCCCCTGATCAAGCAGGGTCGTCTAGAGCATAATGTACAGGATCGTGTCCAGGCAGGATTTCACTATGTCCAGAGAATGAGACTCCTCAACTTCTCTAGTTAACCTGTTCCAGTGCTGTGTGACTCCCACAGTAAAGAAGCTTTCCTCATATTCAGATGGAACTGCCTGCGTTCCAGTTTGTGCCTGTTGCCTCTTGTCCTGTTGCTGGGCACCACTGAAGGGAGTCTGTCCCCATCGTCTTGATTCCCTCCTTTAAGATATTTGTATAACACTGAAAAAGATCCCCTCTCAGCCATGTCCCACATGCACTTCCCTGGCCGTGTGCACCTGCTGGAGGCATCCCAGCTTGAGTCAGGTTTTGCTGACTACCCTGTCTCTATAACTCTCCCCTTCCCCATCTTTCCTATTTTAAAGCCCTTCTTACCAGGGTGGCCAGCTTGTTGCCAAAGATACATGTGCCCTGCTTATTGAGGTAGTCATCTCTCCCCATTAGTTGTCTGTGTTGATCCATTCCTCCTCTCTCTGCACGCATGTTGGCTTGCATTTCATGACTAAGGAGCTTAGCATTCAAATTCACATACATCCCTTCTTCTCCAGGAATTGAGAGAAATCATTCTGGATGGAACAAAATCTGGAGGAGTCTAATTTTGTTCATTRGTGGCAATCTAGATAATCCATTTAAGAAGCTGTTCTTTTGTGAATATCTGATGCCTGAAGTCCCTCAATTTAACTTTCCCAAGTTATCTTTCACATTTGTGAAATAAAATGCACATTCTTGAATTATTAAACCCATTCACACTGCAGTCAATTATCCTTTTCATTCTTCCGTCCATGTGTTTCTTCTCCTCTGTAACCACTTTCTCCTGTCTGTTTGCTTGTTTTTTAARGTCTAAAGCTAGAGGTAATGGACCTTTTAAAGCCATTGCCTTTCAAACAATAAAAATAATAAAAGTCCGGATAACTAACAAGATGGTATCATCAATAAGGAMGCATATGGATGGGTTTAAAGGAATGCATTCAACAGGAAGATCCATGTTTCCTTATAATCAACATTTAGTGAGCAAATTACAGAAAAGCATAAAAATAAACAGTTACGACATCCTGGGATCATTATGCAGTGGCTAAATGGCTGATTAGGTAGGAAATGCCTACCTAAATGCAGATTTTTTTTGCAGACTATTATTAAGCAAGTGTTTTTTATATATAATAAAGAACTTAGGTAGCCTGGACCCCTRGTTTCCTGGACTCGTTAATATCTTCTATCATAATTGTGCTACATTATTGTGYTAATATTGTACTCATATTAAGTAAGAGTTAATATGCCTGGCCATCTACAAAATGTGTGATGAAATTTCAGTAATACCACTATTACTGATCAAAGTATCACATTTTATTAATGAGTCCTAAGTGTTCTGTTTGAACTCCTTGAAATATTTTGGGGAAGTTAATCTAATTGTATTGATATTTGAGGATTGTCACCGTTTTCTGATGTGATCAACAAAAATTGATTTAATGTTCTGAGTTGTTCTCTGGAATAAAAAAAAACAGAAATGGAATATTTTAATAATTCATATTAAGAAGTCTCAGTTGTACTGTGAAGTAATATATAATGAATATTGCTAGATGTTCTGTTTATTTTGTTGGATGATATTACTGGCTGCAAATGAATCTGTCTGACTCCTACAACTGTTACAGACATCAGGGATAGCCAATTTATCACCTTAAATTGTCTATTAAGGCAAAGTGGAAAAGCAATTTAACTCTGTGATACAAGAGAGAAGCTAGTGCAGAAGGACCTTAGGAAAGCCTGGTGAGAGACTTTTCCAAAAGAATAKGAGGTTAACAGGTAGCTAATTCTAAAGTTGCAATATTGACTGACTGGCAAAAGTAAATGCAGCTACAAACCATGACCATTAAAGCTCTGAATGTGACAGAATTCGGAAGAGTTAAATTAAACGCTGCATAGTGCTTGAAGGATTGATGTCTACTTCATGATGGCTAGCTGCTTTATGGACAGCATTAAAATGACTTTGATACTGGTAATAATTTTTAATTTCCCATTTAACATCCAAAGTTTGTTATGTCTAAAAGTACAATTTTGTCAGTGCCTGCACAGTTGTTGTTTGAAAAGTATAGGTGTTTCAATTTTGACCTGCAGCTCTAGCTTAATTTACATGCCTAAAATTCTCCACTTTTCAGAAGGCTGAGCATATTGATGTTTTTTTCTAGCAGGATCTAATATTCTTTGCAGTACTGTAAAT
This sequence comes from Rhea americana, assembly GCF_003343005.1. Taxonomy (NCBI): domain Eukaryota; kingdom Metazoa; phylum Chordata; class Aves; order Rheiformes; family Rheidae; genus Rhea; species Rhea americana. The sequence goes on from NW_028186442.1 coordinate 72,855, forward strand.
GCCTGGCCAAATCCATAGGATTCTCTAGAACAAAGTATTTTTTTCATTCAAGAGCATATATGAATTAAAATCTTGCTGTCTTTTTTTTTTTTTTTTTTTTTTAAGAAAAGCTTGAAGCGTACTTTTTCAAAATACTTTTTCAAAATCTAAACCCTCTATCTATACAGGCACAAGTCTTGAATGTCGCTATCTTATAGCAAATGCTAACTCCGTGTAAGTGATGCTATTAATAAATCATGAAGGTACTTCAGACATTTTTTTCCTTAGATATCAGAAGTTTAGAGTATTAAAAATATTGAGTTATGCTTATCATTCTTGAATTAGAACCTCATTGTGATAGTTGCAACAGATTTTGGGTGCTCGAATGAAAGGGAGTTCTGAGAAAGTATTTTCACTTCTCTCCAGTAAACTGAAGTGGGCTTTCACATCTTAACCTGAACGCTGCTGAGCATGTGGGCTGCTACTGCCGATCACAAGTTTCTGATCTTTCTCTATCATTCTTTAGAGAATCTTAAATCCAGATTTGGACAGGCGAAGTTCAAGCTGCTTCTGGTGCCTAGTGTTTCCTGTGAGTTGGTACTATAACTCGTAAGTCATAGAAAGAAACAGTGAGAATAAAATCTTGTGTGGAATTTAGGCCATCTGAATSTGGGCATACATGTCTAGCTCAGTCCTTTGGATTCCTGATGCAGTGACAGGGATTCTTAAAAATCTAAAAAAAGCGCTTAAAAAATTAAGTGTTACAAGACCGGACATCATGATTCTTATCTTCCTTAGTGGGCCCGACAACGTATTCAAGRTTCTGCGTATCTTTCAGGAGATGGAAGAAGCTCTACTGTGTTTAATGTGATAATTTTTTCTGCAGAACTGTATTAATTCAAAGACTACTGCAAGTATGTGACTTTGTATTCAGTTCCATAAGGTTTTAAAATAACTCCCATAAACTCCTGTTACTCTGTATAGCCTTCTCAAGAAAGAAGTGATTAGAAATCAATTTCTAAACTTCTGGCTCCATACTTAATTGACTAGTTATGCTAACATGTCTTGATACATGCAGTAGATCCCAAAATACCAACCTCCAAGATTTAACATATAAATGTCATTTGAAACTGAAAATTACTCAGGAAGAGAAAATTCCTTTATTAGAAATGACATTAGCAATTAGGTTAATAATCTGTGTCTAAAAAGATTTACAGAAGAGAATTAACTTAGCTATATCACAAATTTTAATTAACGAATATTACATTAGCTGATAATTTAAACGCCTACACTGAAAAAACTTTGTATTTTGTTAGCTTTTTTTGTCACTTTAGTATGACATAAAGGAGTTTTGGAATTCTGAACTTCTACATGTAGGTGGTGTGTATGTATATAGTAAAACATAGTTACTCTGTTGAATAGCTGTCAAAACGGAAGCTCAACTCATGAACATAACACAGACACGTGGAATAAATCAGCATACTCTTCCTCTGCCTACTAAGTGACTGAGGTGAAATGGAGAACATAGACTTTCCCTTTTATTTTGGCTTCTTATTCCTTAGCATGGAAATGGGGCCTTCAAAACAAGTAGTTTTGCATGGGCCTCAGAAGAAGGTAAAGAGAGGAGTAGAGAGTAATTTCATAAGGTGAAATGTTAATAAACTTTATTCAAACAAATGAGTAGTCAAAACATGGAAGTAAAAATTCCAATTTCTGCAGCAGCTTTTCAGCACAGTGCTGTGCAAAGCTTTGCTCAACTTGAGAATTTTGTTCTAAGGTGCATGTAGATCTTTGACTTTATTATCAGAATAAATAAAGAGATGAGCAAGTCTGCATTTTGTATTTAACTGGTAAAAGTGGGTACTGACTGTCACTTGTAGGTGCTGTGATGCAGATGCATTAAAAAAAAATATATCCTAAAAAGGATAATTCAGGGACTTAAGCATATGTGCTGTTAATTTGGAAGGTTCTTTCAATGCATAAGTCAGTAGAAGACATGAGCATCTATGTTTCTACTATGTCTAAACTAGTCACCTTAAATGAAAACTAGAATGTCCTACTTTTGTAAATTTTCTTTTTAAAAGTAAGCAAGAAAGAAGGTCTTACTACTGACATTTTAGCAGTAGCTACAGTGTTCTGATGTATTTTGCCCTATGAAACAATATTATAAACCTACAGTTTCTTCCTGTGAGATATTACACTGTGAAGATCCTATCTTCCTTTTGACTAATGCATATAACCTGAACTATATCAGATGTTCTGTGACCYCTTTGTGTCACAGAATATTTTTTTTGTCCTCCATGTCACTCTCTTTTTCTCCAGTTATTTGATTTAAAGGACTTTTAAAAAGTAATGAAGATAAAATATTGAAATCTTACTAAAGTCAGTTAAAAAATTGAGGTGAGGGAAGGGGAAGAGAATATGTACTTGGTTACTTATAACAAGAACAAATAGACCAAATCTGTCTGCCTTACTAATAACTTTCTTGAATAATTCAAAGMAGTAAAGTAGATCAACCAAAATGTTGTTATATTTACCTTTTGAATAAGTGTAACTAAAATGAAAATCTCAGTAGAATCAATATAAGTGAACTGTTTGTTGTGTTTATTAAACTAAAGCACTGCTGTATGATAGCTTTATGTTCTGTATCAATTAAGTTTGTTACATTTGTATTATTTTACAGGGAGCCRTATATCAGATGAAGCTTAAACTCTTAAACTATGTAATCTAGTCTAATTAAAAAGGAGTTAGATTTTCAAGTTCTGACATCATCTTGCTGCGTGATTTTTAACTGGCATTATTTTGCTTCCAGACTTAARCTAATATTCACCCAACTGACCTTTCAAGAGTTGTCTTTTTTTCCTAGTTGAGTGTAAACTAATCTTAAAATTAGRTATAGATCTACTCCAAAAGTACTTCTTACTGCCTAATAACACAGCACTAAAATTCCAAAAAMCCATTTCCTCTGTAATAGATTACATCATGTGTTAAATTAAGTATGAACAAAATGTTGCAGGACATATAATTGGAATATAATTGCTTCAATGCACACCTGACTAAAAATGTATTTGCCTTTAGTGATGTGCCTGGATATATCTAGTCTAATAATCTTCTATTTGTAATTGGATACTCTGCAGCTTAAACAACAGAGAAGTCTGTGCATTTTAATATTAACCTTTCATAAACTGAAAGATAATACAGACATGCATGACAGACACCTATTTCCTCTGGTTAGATGAAGCCCATTGCTTTTGCTRGATGTTGGAAATAAATGCTAATTTGCTTTGATATTAAAATTAAAAAGYCCTTGTGAAACATTGGATAATGTACTTTTCAGATAGGAGGGTGCAAACGAAATCTGAACTATATGAGAAGACTTGTGTATTAAAAAGCAAATAAATAAAACATTTTGAATTGGTGTGATTTGGAGGATCTTGAAATACCAAACATCAGATGGAACAATAAAGGACTTGAATGTAGCTTTGAAACAGAATAGCAACACAGATGAGGTAACCTTTCAGGCTGAGATGTACACTTCCAGTTTTAATTGTAACCAGCTGAAGTCAACAGTAAGGGTTTGGCACCAYATACCATTTGTCAGCATTGATTCCAATTAAACTTTGAGGTTCCCACTCTAAAGAATTGTGGGTAATCAATAAGAAATTAAGAGCAGAGGACCTCAAAGTAACTAATTGTAGTAAATCTGATACTGAGATGGTGCAGGCAGATTGCCATTGAACTACTTCCATAAGTGGTAACACCCTGCAGGCATCATCATTTGTTGCTCTGTTTTAGCCTTGATGACAGTGCAAATGGCCTTAAGTTTAACTTCTTATGTTCCTGTAACAATGAGCAACATTTGCCTGCAAACCACCTGCTGGGGATTGCTAGTTTGTCCCCTATATACAGCTAGTACGACTGACATTTTCCTGGTATTGATACCTTAGAAAAAATAAATCAAGTCCGTAAAGATCAAGTATAACAAATATAACTTAAATAAAGTTATTTAAGGCAGAAAACATGTCAATACAATGAGCTCCAAAGGCTATGGTGCATTTAAGGAGAACAAGTAGCAGAAAGTAGGTATATATTAGTTTSCCCTTAGACTACTGTACCTGTCTTTTATTCTGTCATTGAGGAAGAGAAATATAGGCCAAATGATTTTTTTGCAAGCGGTGTGCGTTCAGACATGATTCACAGGCCCTGATTCTCATGGGGGACTTCAACCACCCTGACATCTGCTGGAGGGACTACACAGCAAGACACAAACAATCTAGGAGGCTCCTGCAATCAATGATCAATGATAACTTCTTGTCACAAATGATGGAGGAGCCTAAGAGGAAGGGTGTTCTGCTGGATCTTGTCCTTACCAACAGAGAGGGACTGGTTAGAGATGTGAAGGTTGGGGGCAGCCTTGGCTGCAGTGACCACGAGATGGTGGAGTTCAGGATCCTGGAGGAAAGAAGTAAGGCAACAGGCGGGATTGCAACCTTGGACTTCAGGAGAGCGRACTTTGRGCTCTTCAGGGACCTGATTGGTGGAGTCTCATGGATTAAGGCCCTAGAAGGAAGGGGGGTCCAGGAGAGCTGGCTAGTATTCAAACATCACTTCCTCCAAGCTCAAGAGCGGTGCATCCCTATGACTAAGAAGTGCAGCAAAAGGGGCAGGAGACCTGCATGGGTGAGCAAGGAGCTCTTGGCCAAATTCAGACAGAAGAAGAAAGTACACAGACTGTGGAAGAGGGRACAGGCTACTTGGGAGAATTATAGGAAYRCAGTCARAGTATGTAGAGATGTGGCGAGGAAGGCTAAGGCCCAGCTGGAATTGAGTCTTGCAAGGGATGTTAAGGACAACAGGAAGGGCTTCTTCAAACACATCAGCAGCAAGAGGAGGACTMGGGAAAATGTGGGCMCACTACTGAATGGGATGGGGGCCCTGGTGACAWGGGATGCAGAGAAGGCAGAAGTACTGAATGCCTTCTTTGCTTTAGTCTTCACTGCTAAGGGCAGCCCCCATGAATCCCGGAACCTGGACGTGAGRSAGAAAGTCTGGAGAAGGGAAGACTTTCCTTTGGTTGAGGAGGATAGGATTAGAGACCTTCTGGGCAGGCTAGACATCCACAAATSCATGGRCCCGGATGGGATGCACCCAYGGGTACTGAGGGAGCTGGYGGATGTTGTTGCCACGCTGCTCTCCATCATCTTTGAAAGGTGCTGGAGAACTGGAGAGGTGCCTGAGGACTGGAAGAAAGCCAGTGTCACTGCAGTCTTCAAGAAGGGCAAGAAGGAAGACCCAGGCAACTATAGGCTGGTCAGCCTCACCTCCATCCCTGGAAAGGTGATGGAACAGCTCATTCTGGATGTCATCTCCAGACACGTGAAGGAAAAGGAGGTGATCAGGAGTAGCCAGGATGGATTCACCAAGGGGAAATCCTACTTAATCAGTCTGTGGTTAAGTACTGTGTCCGGTTCTGGGCTCCCCACGACAAGAGAGACATGGAGGTACTAGACTTCGTAGCACAGGGTTACAAAGATGATTAGAGGGCTGGAGCATCTGCCCTATGAGGAACAGCTGCAAGAGCTGGGCCACTTCAGCCTGGSGAAGAGAAACCTGAGGGGGGATCTGATCAATGTGTACAAGTACCTGAAGGGAGGGTGTCAAGGGGACGGGGACAAACTCTTTTCAGTTGTCCCATGTGACAGGACAAGAGGCAATGGGCAGAAACTGAAGCACAGGAAGTTCCGCCTGACCGTGAGGGGGAATTTCTTCCCTGTGAGAGTGACGGAGCACTGGCACAGGTTGCCCAGAGAGGTTGTRGAGTCTCCTTCTCTGRAGAGATTCAAGGCCTGCCTGGATGCAACCCTGTCTAACCTGCTGTAGGTGACCCTGCTGAGCAGGCAGGTTGGACTAGATGATCTCCAGAGGTCCCTTCCAACCTTACTGRTTCTRTGATTCTATGATTCTATAATAATTTAAGGCTTTATTACCAAACATAGTATCTCTTTGAATGTAATCTTGTCAATTCAAAGAGTCCTTGTCATGTTGCCCATTCTCAGTCTTGTTACATGCACACATGCATATACATAGTTTAAACATTTTGCCTGTTCCTGGAGCGTGTAAACGCCAGGCAAAGAGCTGTTTCTTATTGAATGTGTAAATGTCCTCTTAGGGGAATTTAAATAAATATACATATATATTTAATCCTGATATTTAAAATACCTATCCTAATTTTACACCCCAAATCTGACTATGGCAAAAAGAGGAAAACACCTTACATGTGGGGCAAAGAATTTGTTAGCCTTGTTAATCTTAAAGTCTAACTAAAACAAAATGAATAGTTATGATAGTTCATTTTCAATGATACTACCATTTACAGTCCAAACTAATACAAAATAACTTTTATTAGTTATTTGGTTAAAAATTGCTATACCAAAAGTTCCTGATATCTAACTCTTTTTCTCTGGTGTCACATTCAGTTCACTGTGCCTCTAAGTGAGAGGGGAGTTGCAATGAGTGATCAGAGGGAGCCTGAGGTCACCGCAGGAAGGGATGTGATGATGATGATGGAATTCTCCTCCTCTTTGCCTAGAAGTGTGTAATGCATTTTGTTATTGTTGTTTTGCCACTTGTAGTATCCACTTTGGCTTTTTAACGTGTTTTCTAACATGCTTTTACACATTATTCTTCACTGGTCTGCAACTTTACATTACATCCCAATTTACTATATAATTTATTTTACGTATGTGAGCTATTCATTCTCAGTTATTTGTGTTACCCCTAAAACTTTTTTTTGCCCAGCTCCAAACCTCGTGTTTCTTTTACTGACCATGAAGAGCTGTGTATAGCCTTGAGGTCTCTAATGTTTCCCAGGACCCTCGTTCTTATGACCATGCCTGTACTTCTGTGCTGCATCCTGTGTCCTGACTTTGAAGACCTCTGCTATCACYCTGTGCCTGTTCCCCCACACTGCATTGTTATACAAGTCATAATTATTTCATTTTACATGGGATAGCTACTTGTTACTGCTTTCTAAGTGAAAATTATGGTTATACCACACAATTATACACACATATATAGATATATATGTAAGGAAAAACTAAGCAAATTAGGCAGCAGCCACCTAGTCATTAGAAATATTGCTGGCACAACTTAACAAGCTAAAAGTCAGCCCCAGGAGGCCAAGACAATTTCAAACACAGCAAGACCAACAAGCCTSAACCGTGAAGCCTTGCAAAGTTACTACAACAGCTGTCTATCAATGGCAATACTGTATTTGCTGGGCTACAGGACTAGTTGTATATCAGTCTTAAGCTGTGACCACCATAGATATCTAGCTTCTGGTATTGTCTACCCCTCAAGTAAAAATATTTACAAAACTAATTTCTAARTATCTTTTATTTAGCTAAATCTATCTTTTACACTTATATAAGCTGTCTTAATAGAAGATATCTACCATATATTCTCAGATCATTGAGATGCAATGACAATAACATTGCAACTTTGTCTTATGTAAAATTCTGATTATATGTAGCAATAGAGTTTGCCAATCATGATTCATACATTTACCTAGCTAAAAAAAAAAATTTTCTTTTTTTATACAAAGATTTCTCTCCCCCGCCCAGAGACAAGTCATATGCAATTTGGGGACTGTACTCATTTGTCATGTACCAGAAAAACAGGATTTCTTCCTGTTGGAAGATTTTTTGTTGGACTGATGATAGCCTTATTACTGAAAACTCTCAAACATTTTCCCTCCTAAATCACATTGAAAAAAAAAAAAAAAAAAAAAAAAAAAAAAAGCACTGGAAGTCTGCAAAGCTAAAGATTTCGATTTCTTTAATATCTTATTACTGAAGCTTTTTATATGTTAGGACAGAATTATTTTCACAAGGCTTTGACACTGCAATTACATACAGAAAATTGACTTACTTTAAATAGTCCATGAGCAAATTAAGTCTTCTCTACTTCAGATGCATTGCTATTTGGTTTGTTATTTTCTCTAGCAGATTAATTGTGTTAGTCTACCCTTAAACAGGGTCATAATGTTAAAAGAAACAAGTATGTGTGGTTTCTCTATAAGGTATTCTTTCATCAGAAAACAAGAATTATGTGTGTTGACAGGTTTATTTGCATTCTGTATTATAGCATATGGTGATGCTGATAAGAACTTGTAATGCTCTGTCTAAAGACCTCACATCTTTTCGATGTGCAGTGCTCYGTGTCTGCCATCCCAAATTCATTTTGATCTTTGGTAGGAAAAAAAACATAAAATATAAAATTACAGCATGAATTATAGAGCCTGTGAAACTTGGTAGCTTTTCCCAAGCAGGACTGGCAATTTAATATAAAAAATACAATTTATAATMTTTAGTTACTTTTTCTAGTATTTTTTATTATCTGAAAATAAACTTTCTTAAGTAGAGAATTACTTGCATATCAAGCAAAATTATTTGCAAGACTGATTTTTAGGTATCTTCCTTTTAGTTATATCTTACTGTCTTATTATATCTGTATCAGCTAGTTTAATAAAAGAAACTACTTTTTCCTTGTAGCTCTGATGGTCTAAGAATATGATGACACTAATAGTACAGCTTTGTCTTATATAGTGTTCTGCTCACACTTACTAGTGTAGCTTACCTGTTCCTATTCTAAGGAGAATATTCAGTAGAAACTCAATTTAAAATGTAGGTCAAATTGTTTCAAACTTAATTCAGAAATTTATGGACTTACCTACAGCACTAAACTATAAATATTGGGCTGTTATACTGAATTACAATACAGCTATTCCAAATGCTGTAAGTTAGCGAGTGTAAGCAGTTTTAGCCTAAATGTCAATTTTCTGATTGTAATGACTTGACCGTTTAGAAAAAGATATGTAAACAAACATATATAAAGAGAATGAGAGGTATATAGATAAATAGACACAAAGAGAAACTGAGGAAAAAGAGAGAGAACTGAATGATGTGTAAGGAATGAATGATGTGTAAGGACCTAGCCAAATAGGAGACTGTTGACCTCTTGGAGAGAAATGGCTGTTCTAAAGTTCTAAGAATGGTCTTCTAAAGACACTAAGGCACWAAATTTGTACATGTATAGACACTAATTTGGTTGAGAGATCAGGCTATAATTTTCAGTGTAGACGTGTCTTAGTTGGATTCAAGCAAACTATTTCAAATATACTGAAGTTGAATGGCAGTCTGGACATGGAGACATCCAGTTAGTATTGAAGATGTCAGTGTGCCTTGTGCAAGAATGCATTTGTAGTTTGACATAGTGAATAAGGCAAAATGTGTATTTTAAATGTTCTTTTTGATATTATTTTGTTCTTTGACAAAGAATTTTTAACTCTTTAGATCTTCTTTGTACGTATTTGTATTTTGTTCATATGAATTGTTTCAGACAAAGAGGAGCACAAATGGTCAATGTGTCTTGCTATGACAGAGAGACAGAAGCAGTGACACTTTCCGTCAGCAGAAAGAAGCAGAATCAATAATTCTGCTTCCAACCCAAGAGGACCTGTGCCAGTCGAACTAATGAGGAATATACTCCTGGAATTGARCAGACATATTTTTGAGGACACTGATTCAAAAGGAAGGAAATGGAAAATAAGGGGAAACAGAATGTGAAATGAATTAACAGGACATGTATATGATGTCTCAGATCTTAGAGAAAGTATGAGTCTGCATACAGGGACTGTAATACCCTTGAATGTACTTAATACCTTATGGGAGCTTGGTAAGTGAGGAATTATGGTAGCTTTCAAAGTCATCTCAGTTGTTACTTGTCCCTATTTCCTCTTTATCATTAATATTTCGAAGAACATAATAATGGAGAGCAATAGGCAAAAATTCAGGTGAAAAAATCCTGAGATCTTTAACATATGCCTTCTGTAATGAGCAACCATAAATTAAAGGGGCTTGTAGAAACATAATTTATTCATGAAGAGAATGTGGAATTTCACTAAAGCACCTGTAATATTTAATGAAATCAGCATTATAGTTGATCTTAAATTGTCTAATATATGAAGAGTAACAGGATAAATGACTGTCACAGAGCAGTGAGGTAAAATTCCATTTGATATATACAGCTGAATAACTTCTAGTTGGACACTTGATTTTTGAGAATCTCCATACTAAGACAGTATTCCTTACCAAAGCAAACTGAAAGAAAATAATACTTATATTGGAGCTTAAAGTGATTCATTGGAGTGGAAGCTACCAAACCATATTTCCTTCTGTTTATAAAGAAAGGGGCAAGATAGAGCATTAAAACACTCTGTGTAACTTGAGATAGTAATCAAGAAATGCCAGGAGGGTGAAGAATCCTCAAGTAAGCTGGTGGATATGGTGAGAGATACAATAAGCTAAAATTTAGAAAGGGAATTTAAGGTAAAATCCATAGCTGGATGTTCTTCTGGGCTATGGAAGAATTGTCTGCTACACAGAAAATTACAGTTGACAGCAATAGAACTGTTCCTGGAGTTTTAATAAGACCATAAACTTTCTGCTCTGTATGTAAAATGAAAAAAAAAAAAAAGATTTAGTTTAGACAAATACAATGATCACTTTAGAATATGTAGATTTCTTTTCTGAAGTATGAATTTGATTATAAAGCATAATGCTGACAAAAAGCATAATGCTGACAAAAAACACTGTTTCTGATACAGCTAGTCAAAAAGGGCAGGAGGAGGAAAAATGATTAAAAATGTTTATATTGTGTAATTTACTTAAAATTCAGGGGTCTGATTTCCAATATAAACCAACACATCCTAAGAAAAGCCAGCTTAAAWGGAAACTGTGAAGTTACCAGCCAGTATAGGCTTCAGTCAAGGAAAAATATACATGCCTCTTCCAATCTCCTTGCCTGCAGCCATCCGCTTTATGCCAGTTGTTGTTAACTTTGCTGCAGAAAGCTGTGTGGGACTGCCAGCTGGAAGGAGGGGAGGGGGTGAACACAATACAAGTAAGTGCTTTGAACTGCTGGAAATATGATGCTTGGCATTTAGATGTCAAAAAAATTACTGCTTGTTTTTTGTCAAATTAAATGCCCTCAAACTAAGAGCTTGCCTGTAATTGAAGTTTACTTTCAAAGTGAACTTCAGCAACARCCTCCCTTTCTGCTCTTGCCACTTATTTTCCTTGTCCTAGGAGGGCCTTGGAAGTCTGTTGCAACACGTAAATGATGTCCTCAAGATTTGTAGATCATGATTAGTCAGATTATTGAATTTGAGATCATCAGGTTTAGTAGTTCTTGCTTCGCAAGAGCTCTTCCCCCCTTCAAAAACAAGAGAATATTACAGAATCATGGAATAAATCAGGTTGGAAGAGACCTCTAAATAGGGGTTGGATCAGATGACCTTCAGAGCATAGCTCAAAGTTGTTAGTAGAAAATATTTAAATAAAATGAGCTGAACATGGCTTAAAAATGGGCAAGTACTGTTCTTTCTCAYCTGTCTGGAGTAGGTTGGAAGGGTAAAAGATACATTCTGATAGAAAGGTAAACATCCACATTTGGAGACTGGATTCAGATAAGCATCAGCAGTTTCATTGTTTATGCAAGAAATTTAAAATTTTTGTTTCCCATCTACTGTTTCTGTAGACCTCGTGTCTCTTTTTCCATATTTTTTTTTAATAATCCTTCCCAGTCAGAATTCATGAAAGCTTAAACTATATGGAAGTCTATTAGGCTCTTGTTTCCGTTTTACAGGTGGTGACGGATCACAGTGAGGGAGTTCCAAGAAACTGGGTATTTTTTCTGTATTGGTAGCAGTGATCTCTTAGGAAGTGAAATCCGGAAGCAACTGAAATGGTGCATGTAACCATCCCCCAATGCAGAATGTTTACCTGCAAATTCAGCTGGAATTCAAAAGGAATGAGGTGGAGAGAAGCCTGAAAAGAAAAATGAGTTCAGAAAATAGTCTTTCTTTGAATTTGAGCAAGTTCACCTAGGCAAAAATAATCCTAGGCATCAGTACAAGCTGGTGGCTGACCTTCTGGAGAGCAGCTCTGCAGAGAAAGACCTGGGAGTGCTGGTGGATGACAGATTGACCATGATCCAGCAATGTGCCCTTGTGGCCAGGAAGGCCAATGGTCTCCTGGGGTGCATTGGGAAGACTGTTACCAGCAGGTGGAGGGAGGTGATCCTGCCCCTCTMCTCAGCCCTGGGGAGGCCTCATCTTGAGTCCTGTGTCCAGTTCTGGGCTCCCCACTACAACAGAGACATGGAGCTACTGGAGAGAGTCCAGCGCAGGGCTGTGATGATGATCAGAGGGCTGGAGCACCTGCCGCATGAGGAACAGCTGCGAGAGCTGGGCCTCTTCAGCCTGGGGAAGAGAAGACTGAGGGGGGGGTCTTATCAATGTGTACAAGTACCTGAAGGGAGGGTGTCAAGGGGACGGGGACAAACTCTTTTCAGTTGTCCCGTGTGACAGGACAAGAGGCAATGGGCAGAAATTGAAGCACAGGAAGTTCCGCCTGACCGTGAGGGGGAATTTCTTCCCTGTGAGAGTGACGGAGCACTGGCACAGGTTGCCCAGAGAGGTTGTGGAGTCTCCTTCTCTGAAGAGATTCAAATCCCACCTGGATATAACCTTGTCTAACCTGCTGTAGGTGACCCTGCTGAGCAGGGAGGTTGGACTAGATGATCWCCAGMKGTCCCTTCCAACCTTACTGATTCTGTGATTCTGTGAAGTTTCTTCKGCACAGGTAGATCATTAGATAAAGAAAGAGGCATTACTGTAGCTGATCATTCAGTGAAAGCTTATGTTTGTYGAATAGGCCATCACTTTCCTTCATGAGTAATTCCTTGGACTTTAGGAATTCTCTTGATAGGGCAGGACCTGTTTCTTTCCCTTTTGTTGTATGGTCTGATGGTTGTGATGGAGTTCAGCCACTTAGCTCATATACATTCTTATGGCACCATTTTAACATTCAAATTCAAGAGCAAGAAGTCTCAGTTAATCCCAGGCCTGCTGCAGAAATTTCTACTAAAGCTTTATAAAATTAAGTTTTAAAGCTGCTCAGGGTATAAGTTCCGCTTCCCTGCTACTTTTGGCTCTTCTGCTGCTTCTGCTGCAAGCATTGATTTTATGTTCACAGTAGCATGGTCCAGTCAAAGTTATTCAAGACTTATCCATCTCCACTAGCTTTTGGGTGATAGAAAGATGAGAAAGACTGTTGCACAGAATAAAGAGGAAAGGAATAAACTGTCTAATTAGTTTCTAAAAAAAGCAGTAATAAACTTAACTAGTAAACTTGACATTTTAGCCTTTTTAAAACACCCTGATTTAAATCTTTCATATATATTAACCTTATAAGGCTATTCAATGGTAATAAAAATTAATTCTATTTGATTTATCAGCCACTTAATTTTCCAAAACAAAAACAAAGACTGTTTTGCTATAACCTATGAAATGTAACACTGCCACAAATGAGTTCACTTACTTTTTCACTTACTTCTTGCAGAGTTTTATGATGCTATAATGCAAAGAGCCTACCTAGACTGGCTTATTATGTTGAACTAGATCATTCCAGCTGCTAATGGAACCTGCAAACTTGAGATAAAGCAAACAAGATCAATGTGAAAGGTGGAAAATAATTCCATAAAGAAACGATTCTTTAGTAATGGAGTGGGTGGAGCGGGTAAGCAGACAAAGTGTGGGGAAAAGGAAGCAGCTGAATCAATTGAAACCAGTAAAGAATAACAGAAACTGAGAAGCAGAGAGAGAGATTTAGATGATTTCTGAATATATGTATATTTCCAGCTAGACATAGTTGTAATTTTGACAGTGATTAAATTTAATATTGTTACCAGAGCATTACAAAAATATTTGACTGCGCAGGGATTATGGATTTTAAAGGAATGACTTCCAATCTCCTGCCCAGATCTTGTGAAGGTCATTAACAATTTAACTTTTCTTATATCAAGAGTCTAGAAAACAATGACACTTGGGTCACAGATAATTACAGATTTGTTTTCAGTAGGCCTGGAATGGTTCTTTTGCGTGAAATATTTCCTTAAAACATGGAACAGTAGCTCAGTGATGAAATCCTAGAAAATAAATATAGAACCATTTTCAGGCAGGATATTCTCCTAAGATCTCTAGTGTGAAGAACTGGATGAATTATAAAAAGTAAATGAAAATTCTGATCTTTATAAAATATAAATTGTGTTAAAAATTCAGTTCAAGAGTAYGTGCTACAAGTTTTGTCTTAACCTGCTTTCATGGCTACTTGCTGACACATTTTACTTTCCTTGGCAATAGAGGAGATATTTGTTATGACAGTTCTGCTAATGGGAAGTTATCTGTAAAGCCCAGGAACAAGACTGCGATCACATGAGTATATATCATCATCTTGTTTTGCTTTGTAAGGATGACAGTTTGATACAGAAATCATCTGCCTCACCTTCTCAAAGGAAGAATTTATGTGGGAGCAGAGAATGATGTTCACCCATTTCCCTCTGGCAAATAAAAACTTCATATGGACACCAAGGTTATGTTGAGGAAAAGAAAGCAGTGGGAAGTAATCATCAGGCTTAATTTTTGTTTCTGTAGTTGGAAAGTGAAAACTGGCCTTTTACAGCATAGCGGAGGGAGATCCTACTCTGTCTTCTGGATCTGGCCATCCCCAAGAATATGAATCCAGCATTTCAGATTAAACTTATTGCTAACTTTCGTACAGGAAAAAAAATCCTCTTCTTCTCTTAGCACTCACAGGTCTTACAAAGCTCTTTTCGTTTTATTTCCAGTGTGGCTATATTCCACTTCATACCCAATGTAAAGCAACAACTCAATAAACACTATTCACTTGGTATTCATCAGGAAACTTTTCTTTACACTGCTAATAAGGTAGAACAAGCACTACTCCAAAGTGCAGATTAATTGAAAAAGACCATATTTGTAACATATAACTGATTGTATCAATGACTGAATTTAAATGCTTATGTATTAAATTTTATCTGTTATGATAGTGCACAAAGTTCTGTATATCTCAGCTCTCATTAAAATAATATAAAATTCAAGATATTTTGTTGCTGCTTTTGTTAATCTATAAACCACTGAATTCAATTATTTCCTTACTGCAGTTACTTCCCCCTCCCATTATATGTTAATATGTGCTGATATATCCTATTAATGAAAAACCATTACCTCTCTCTTTTTTTTTTCTTGTCTTTTCCAAATTCATCACCTCTGGTTTCTTTTACACTATTGAGCTGGCAATGTCAACATAGGAATTTTCTTTGAAACAGTTTCTTAAATCTCTTACTGCTTTGTTCCTCCCACTCAGTCTTATCTACATCTGTCACATCCAAAATCACTTAATACTCCTTTTTCATTCTTTTATATTCCTGTTTATTACTATTCAAAAATCCTCAGTAGATATTATTCAATTTTTTTCTTAACAGGAAATATTTTGATTGTGTTTATGGAATTGTTTTTATTTATAGCCAAGTCTTCTCTGCCATACTCCAAGGTATAGTTCTGTCTCCTTCAGCCTGAGTACCGAAGTGATAAGTGTAGTGTAAGAACCTGACTGGAATAACGYACAGATTTATTTTTGATTATAGGCAAGACATCTAGGGTATATGCACAGCACAGACTCAACCTAGGTAGCTCTATTTAGCTTGACTAGTGAAACAGCAAGGCAGTTGAAATGAGTTAACTTGACAAGTGGAAGCAGAATATTTAAGGTGTGTTGGAGCTGTGTAGTTTACTGTGCATGAGCGTAGTTCACTGTCAGCTAGAGCCCTTGATAGACCAGTGAGTTAAAAAAAAAAAAACCTTATGCATCACTTGGTTGCTGCTTAACATAATAAAGTGCCTAAATTTCCTCAGTTTACTGATATATATATTATCAGCTGTTCAGATAGTGGCAGAGACTCCATGCTCAAAGTATGCATTTATGCCTAAGTTGTAGCATATTTCTTTGACGAGAATTTCTTTATGCTTCTATTTATGACTATAAACTTGTTCTCAAACCCTGGGCACAAAACAAGAAGACTAGAAGGGTCTATTGAGTCTCTACAGAATCCAGATGCTTGCTTGTGCAGGCATCATATARTCATTTTCACATGAATATCAAAGGCCATCTCAAAAATTGTGTTTGTTTTTCACTTCCCTTCTGCTTATTTCCCATTGGAAGGCYGGTTGGGAGCTTCTGCTAATTTTCCTTTGACAGTTCATTCATAGTTGGATCTGTGCCAACAYTGCTCCTTACTTTAAATTGCTCTTCTCCCTCCTTAGTGTTTATCYCCCCAAAGTATTTTGGAGAGAAAAGTCAAATTGCATCTCAACCCTCATATTGACAGATTTTAAAAAAGCAAAACTCTTCTAGTCATTTCTCCTGAGACAAGCTTTTCATTGTCCTTATCATCTTAAAGGCCCTTCCCTACTTCTCCTCCTTTTTAATTAATCTGATTTAAGCTTGACAGTCAATATACTCTTGATGATGATGTGCCAGTCTCTCATACCTTTTTTGTTCTTTATTTCAGCAATAATATATTGCTAAATATGAATGCAGTTGCCTTTTACATAGTTGCATCGCATCTGTGCTGCATTACTTAACCAGTAATCAACAAGTACAGTCAGATCCTTTTGTTTCCATCTTTATTTTTTTTTTGTTTCCAGTTTATTCTTACAAGTTCCCATGCAATCATTTTTGGTTATTAGTCCCTAAGTGCATAGTCTTGTATTTAGTATTGCTGAATTACCACTAACACAGTCCTGAAGGCTTCCCTTTTCCTTCCCTTCCCTCTCGATAGCGGTGTCTACTATCTTGATGGTGTCATTTCTTTTTTGGCAATGGAAATTTTTAGACATCAGATCCATGATATATAATATATTAATATATTTATATTCTGGTTTGGAGTTAAAAAAATAAAATGGCTACTTTGTGGATTTTTTCCCCCTTTATTACTTTTCTTCTTCATATAAAGATGCCTAGCTCATTCATGCTTTTTTACAAGGGAAATTTTGCCCTCTAGTGGTTTCTCTCAGTTATACACTGTTTTGAGGCGATACACTTCTTTAACTGGTTTACCCAGGAGTGTTTGAGGGTTTTGTTTTTAATTTTGAAACTGTGCACCCTAGTTTGTCAGATTGTAAYTGGATTTGGTGTGGAACGGCACAGTAATCTCTTTTCAGATCATTTTGAAAATGATGAGATTATTATTTTAGTTTTGTCCCTGTATCCACTAGTGAAGTGTCCACTTAAAATTGCAGTGTCCTCAAATCTAGAATATATTTTACTTTTGTAAATATCTGTACTAAGCTTAAAGTCACTACATGTTAATTTAAAAGTAGTAGCAAGGAAATTAGTGGGCAAAAGTTTTGCTTTTGATTGTTAACTGTATTGTTTGTGGCACATATACTTCTGCTTCTTTATTTGAAAACAGTGACAATTTATGGACAGTATGAATAATATTATAATTTATTGCTTTATTTAATACAGCAAAGTAATAAGCATCATAGATAAATAACTGGAGCCATAATTTACTTTATTGATAGGGCAGAATACACCTGTTGCAAAATGTTTCTTTGATTTGGTAACAACGATTGGATTATGCTAATTTGGGGCTTCAGCTGTGAGAGAGTGGCTTTAGGATTATCCCATGAGCCACAGTCACTGTTTTGATGCTYTGGGAACATGAGAATGAAGTGGTAACATCTGTATTTTAATTCTTGGGAGTCCCAGCATATTGACTTTCTGTTGCAATGTTTCTATACACTCTTTGTTATGCAAAGTTTTGCTGTAATGAGTAGCATGTTGACAACCTTGATTTATTTAGAGCTGYGCAGAGAAGGAATAATGCTGCATAAATATGTAATATTCTTCTGAAAGATAAGGAAGAGGCATAATGAACTTCCTTGGTGCAGTATAAAGTGAGATTAAATATATATACTACTCAGTATTGTTTTGTTAAAATATAGGATACTAAAAATAAATATTAAGAAATAGTCAAATAAAGATAAAAATGCAGGAGATACTGTAAGGAATTGCATCTGTGAGTCAATTACTGCCTAGACTGGGATGAGAGAGGTTAATAGATTAATGTTCTTCCAGTTCTCTGCTCCAAGGTTCCCCAAGTGCAGAGTTTATCTAATTCCTCAAAACAGACATAGACTAGTCAGATGTATTGATCATACCCCATAGTTCTATAATGACTGGATTAGAATAAACATGGGCTAGGTGATGTTTAARACCAACAGATGTAACTAAGCTACAATCATACTTTCCTCCATGCATCATAACCAAGCAAATTTACCAAAATCTTTTGTTCTGAGAAAACTTTACATTTTATGTTTGAGCTCTTAAGACTTTCTAATAAATAAAAATGTCATACAGCACTCTATTTCTACTTCCAACATGTTTGTATTGATAAATCTGTGTTTTTGTGCCCTTTTCCTCCAGTCCAAAATTACGGTAGAAAAAAGTATTACTTGAGACCCTTCTACGTAATGAAACAGAATTTAGGATTTTCCTACAGAGTTCCCAATTATATGAAAGATAGTGAAAGTCTCTTAAATCAGTAGAGAGGTCTTCCCATAAGTTGTGTAATTCTGAGCAGTGGCCTACAAAGATAAGACAAGACCATCAAATGTAAAAAATTGTTCTGAGGCTTATGCTTGCGATGACTCTGCAGATTAAGGGTTGTAGATCTGCCATGTGGCATGAGGAGAAATAGCAGGACTTGGGAGAAAGCTGGGTGATGAATGTCTATGGTTGAAGGGGAATGTGCTTGGGAAGAGAAATGTATTAAGCATGGAGAAAATCTCTCTATAGTTTAACAAGTGAGTATCAAAGTGTCTTAAAAATTAGCAGACACTGCAAAATAAGGAATAGTATGAAGGATGTGTGTCAGGATTAAAGAAAGAGGTAATCATGCATTATTCCTTTTTGCTGGGGGAGAGGAGGAATTCTGTTTCTAAGGCTTCTATCTGCCATTGCTGATGATGCTTCAGAAGGTCCATGGTAGTGGTTTCTGGTAGTCTGGGGGAACCTGCTGTTCTAAAACTTTGTGTGCTCTGCCTGGAGCACACAAAGTGCTCTGCCTGGAGCTGCAATCTAATTTAGCTGCACCAGTGTAGCTGTTATTACCCAGAACTGTCCACTTTGTCTTTCTACCAAAGACTTCTGTCCCTGTAGCAGAAATGAATGACAGAGTTCTGTGTCCCAGTACCTCAGATCACTGACTGAGATGCTCATTTTTAAGAATTACCGGTTTAAGTGCTAATGAGTGAAGCATTTAAATCCTGTTGGCTGTGAGATGAATAGTACTCTCATAGCTTTGGAAGGGCTCCTCAGGAGCAGAGGTCATTTCAGGCATTTATCACTTCAGTATCACTTCTGTTTGAACTTCCTGGAATCATGAGTCAAAGTCTCAAAAGTTTGACCTGGAGAAACTCCAAGGACCCAGAGATCACGAAACCTGTAAGTGCTCCTTTTAAGTCAAATATAATGTACAAAGAAGCATGTCTGGAAAGGGATGACTTCCAGCTGGAAATTGCCACCTTTGTTATTCGAATAAAATCACTTTTTCCCTTATGTTCAGTAGAGAACTAAACATTAAATGAAAAATTAAAATTGTATGTTCAGTTTGTTTTTAACAAGTAGCTCTGTAAAAGTTTTGGCAATAACTACCATGAATGGATGTCACATGATGTAATGTACTCAGCAGTTGGTGACTGTTAAAAAGATTAATCAGCTGATGTTAGTGTTCAAAGTTCTATTGCAAAATAGTCTAAATCCTGTATCGAATATTGAAATTTTATCGTTATGGTCATTTAAGCTGCAGTTAAAAACAATTAAATTAGCCAAACCAAGCAACTTTAATGAACAGAAGAAGRGATTAAACTTTATTTTAGCATCCTTTTCTCTAATAAATTATGCTGCAGAATTAAATTATCTGCTGGGGAACATTTACTGTCTTTAAAAAAGACTAAAATTATATTTAAAACTTACATCTATGTTGTATGAATATCTAAATGGAGGATAAAGATAAAACAACCTGAAAACAGTAGTATATTATGTTTAGGGAGAATTTTCTTCAAGTCTGCTATGCTGCCATTGTTGGTGTTGTGTCAGTGATCYTAGGAAAAATGGGATGCCCTAGAGACATTCTTGGTTTGATAGTGATAAGAATTTCAGTCGTTTGAAACCTTTTTAGAAGCAGAGTATAGTTGTTTCTGAAGAAAACCTTTCCCCTTCATCTCMCTTGCAGCTATTACATGGTACTCCCTATTTCCAGTTCTGACATCCTTCTGACTTCAGCCTAAGGCCAACTACAGAAATAATGTCTTCAGAAGTGTTGGTTCATAAAACCTGCTAAATAAAATAAGATTTTCTTGCCTGGTTTGTAAGCCTTCAGACCTTGAGAGGACTGTGGAGTCCTGGAGGACTTCTGTGTTGCTTCACCCATCATCTTCTTGCTTTTCTGAGGCTTAACGCCTTTTTAGGATATCAAGGCACCACAGTTCTTGCTTTAATCAGTCAGGGACTTTAGAACAGATTTAGAATAAAGATTACTTGCAAATGAYGCTCTACAATGGAGCTTAGCTTATATTATCTGGCGTCAGAGAGGACCTGAATCCTAGCTCTAAGCAGTGAGGAGTTTCTACGAAGAAGGAAAATGTCGGGCTAGGTATATCTGAAATGCTTTTCCACACTGTGACTCCTGTACCTGACCCAAGTTGCAGGCATATACTTCCATCTACTCAGGACCCAGAGCCCTAAAGATAGGGACCTGAGAAACAGGAACTTGTGGGTTGTTCCCCTCATTAATGATTAGAGGGTAATTAGAGAGTTTAATTCGGAAGCGGAGAATCCCATCCAGTGCCCTTCYCAGCCACAAGGGATTCAGATCCTGCACAGCATACCATTTAAAATATAATCTTTAAAATTTGTTTGAGATGAAATGTCATGCTACAGAGTGCAAGTTAATGCACTTCAGCATTAATGACAACGTTTGTGCAGGAAATCCCTCAAGGGGAAATAGAAGAAGATTATAAAGACTGGACCAAACTCCTAGATTATTAACTTTGAGTCTCTGCCACGATTCAACCATGAAAATATTCAATTAGCCTCTAAAATGTATCAAGAGAGACATTAACAGTAAAGATGGAAAAAGCTCTATACTTGTATGACTTTGTCTAGTCAGATTTGTTCAAGAAAGATAAATTGTACCTCTATCAAGTTCTGGCAAGACTGCCACATTTCCTGCTGGTTTAGACAACCTACAGGAGGGGAGTGTAAAAACTCATGTGATTAGCTCAGCATAAGGAAGCCCGAGGTAGGTAAGAAATATTTTTTGTSTGTAAGTTCCTTGGAAAGATATGACAAAGGTCAAAGGAGAATTTGTTAAATTAAGAGCAATGTTCGCATGAAAACAAATGCGTACAAACTTTATATGAATTAGCTTAAATCTGGAGTTCCTTGAGGGCAGGACATTTGCATCTTGCTCAGATTATGAGCTGGTGTTTTTGATGTACTGTCAAGCTYTGCCTTCAAGCTCCATTTCACTAATGTGGTTCAAGGAAGGGGGGAGAGAAAAAGAAACACTAAAACTTTTAAATTGCTTAGAACTCTCATTTTCTGGYAAGTCTTATTGGGAAAGTGATCTACTGAATTAGCTATCTCATTTCTTTTATTGTTTGTTTTTCTGAAGGGTTTTTCACCTCAGTAACAGTCTATATAGGTTGTTATATTATGGGAGCCAACTTTTCAAGTTAGGTGCCTCAAGCTCTTTTAAACAACAAAAAAGTTTCTGGGATTCTGTTCTTAGGTTTATTTCAGTTGGGTATTTTGATGCTCAGAACTGCTGACTGTCAAGCTGCTCTTCTTTATATAAGTAATGATTTTGGATTTCTCAGTCTAGTCAGCAAAGAGTAGAAGATTAAAACCTTTTCATAGGCACTTGTAATATCTRCAGCACCAGTAGAGATATTTAGCTCTTCCCAGCTCACCTTTAGAAAGTGTGTCAGTAGCTCACAAACACCTACATAAGAAATATCAGTCCTGGACACCAGAATATGACCATCTGTGCTAATAAATGCTCTGAAGGCTCCTTGAATGCTTTTACCTGGCTCAGCTAGTATTTTCCCAAAGAATTCTGGGACATTCCCAACAAGCAGTTTAATTATGACCACTCTGATTTTGGATGCCAGGAGAATTAGATGCTGGTATGGAAGCATATCATTCCATGCCACTTAACATTATACCCAGGATCTTCCTGGTCCTATTTAATTTGCTAATACTGATMTAGCCTTAGGGATTTTCTTGTAGTACTTGAAACATTCAAGATTAATTAAGGGAAAGTCATTTAGCATTCAATTCCCTGAAAACAGCAATGTGTTGTTGTTTCACTTGCACTCAGGTATCTGAGACAAATGCATAGTGCTAGTATAGATGACATGGAAGACCTGCACTCTTCTGGAACAGCAGTGAGAATCCAGGCAGAATATGATGGGACATTTTATATGGCACTATTCTGTTTGGACAACTGAATCTCATCCTATTGTTTCTGTTCTCAGTCATGCCTAGGATGTAATTCTTTGTGTTCAGTTTTCAGTTTTCCGTTGCTGATTAAGTTGTTGTTTGGGTAAGGGAATGGACAGATCWTTTATGGAACGAGTAAGTCAGTATCGTCCAGCTGGTGGTCCACAAGCCAGATCAGGCGTATTGACAGGATTCCATGGCTGTATAAGTAATTTCTATTGTATCTGTGCATACTGAAGTACTTAGCTGCATGAAATGCCACTAACAGCATGACAACATGTTAGTACAGCCCCATGGATCATACTGATGATATAAAACAGAAAAAGTTGGATCACTCTGTAGGTCAGTGGTATGGGAATCTAGTTTTGTCTCATGTAGCTAATTTTGATTTGTGATTTGCTTGATCATCATCCTCACATTGATTTAGTCATCAGTCTTCATCTACCCCAACAACATTGTAGGATAGCAACATCCTATCTATTAGAACAGTCAAGGGTTCAACATTTTAAAAGTTAAAATTTATTTCTATAGCTACATATCTTCCAGGTACATAAATGCAATTACTTCAGTGTTTGTAGGAAAATGGCTGAGACTTTTATATTAATCTGTATTTATAGCCTTATCCATYATGCTAGTAGTAATACTTCTAATATGTGTTTTTCTAAACAGTACAGTAACATTGACTGTAGCAGCGACACCAGCTGCTATGCTAGAGAGAAAAATGTGTTTTCCTTTTTGGCTTTCTCTGAAAAAGTCTATATAGACAATTGTATTCTTGAAGCAGATTTCACAACAGCTGTTGCCATCTCTAATTCTTTCTCTTACCATCTGTCTTATCTTAATTCTGCTATTAAAAATGGTAAACAGAACCCCAAGATTGCTCTAAGCTTCTGAGAAAGATGAGCAACCTTCAGCAGCCTCTGAACACAGAAAGCACAGAGGTGTATTTGAACTTAGTTCTACCTTCCTCTTCCCTATTAAGACCTGGGGAAAATGAGAGCTGTTCAGATGTTATGTATTCAGTAACACAGAAATATAAGAAAACTGAAGATGGATTATAAAGCAAAAATGTTTATTTAACTCTTCAAATGAAAATTACACAAGCAAACTTCTGAATCTGACCAGTTTTGGGGAAAAAAAATCCCTCCCCCACTAAATCATATCTTCAAATGTGCTATTTCATTGGAATTATTAAAAAAAAGTCTGTGCATAGCGTGAAAAAAAAAAAAAAGTTCACCACCTCATCTCTACTACAGCACTTTTTAGAGCAGAAAGCACTATGTCTTCAGAATAAACTGTTGTTTGCCAACATACCCTACAGATATTTCTGGGATGAAGGGTCTTATAAATTAACCTTTCTGTAATGTGCTATCCAACTTACAGATTCATGTTTTCTCCATCATTTACTATCCATTTTCAATTTGTTATAACCTTATTAGGTTCTGTCTTGTCTACAAAAGCTCTTCTTTGGAAGTGTAGTGAAAAAGTAGACTATTAGAAGACAATCCCAGTGATTATTTTAATAACATTAATTATTTTATAATTTAAACTTTTCTAATGAACTGTCTAATGCCATARTATCATTGTTCTTCAGAATAAGACAGCAAGGTAGAGACATGATACACATATATAGCTTGATACATACTGAGCAGTACTTCTGTTGAMTTGAACTACCAATTTGTCTTACCATTTGAAGCTACTTTGATTTTTTTCTACACTCAAAAGGAAATAAATGTCTATCTAAAGAGAAGTACCTCTTATAGGTTTCTTCTGTTGCTTTTTGCCTCCTGGCTGATGGTTACCATTTTCTGCTGATAAAAAGATGCCAACAAAGTAGCAACTGGAAAGGTTCACAGTCTAAATTTAACATAAAATAAGCAATTTTGTAGCCATATAAAATGTGAGATTGGCAGAGGAACTGCTGGGAGATTGATGAATGAGATTGCCTATTTACAGTGCAGGAAATTCAATAGGCAAAAATTGAGTTTGCAAGGATCATATCAATTTGCTGTAAAGGCACTGAAATAAGAGAACAATGATCTCTGAACATTTTGGTTAATTTATGTTAGAGCTGTGCCCTTTCTTAGTCATATCTCCATCTTACCAAAGCACATTCATCAAGTCCTTGACTTGATGAATATAGCCCAGTATGCTTGATTTTATTAGCAAATATAATTTTCATTTCTCTTTTTCCCTTTTCCAAATTTCAGTCAACAAATATATCAAAAATGAAATATTTACTCTTAATACTTACTCTTAAGATAACATTACTAAGGGCTTCCTTATTCATTTATTTTATTTCATTTCCAATTTTTTCCAGAATATGAATGAAATATGTAAATATGAGATATTAAAGGTATATCTGTATATTTTCCAATATTTTGTCAAAATGACTTATTGATTCTACTTTCATGTGTTCAGCATGTAATGATGGGGATTATTTTTGGCTCAAAAATCAAGAAGGGAAACAATGTTGTCATATAATATGTTTTTAARCACAAAGCTCTATGTAGTAGTGGGAATTAGGAAGATCTTCCACGATTTCTGAGGGAGAAGGGAACAAGAGAGTTGAGTTTTATTGTATTCTCAATAGAATATTTACTATCAGACTTTAACATTTCATAAACTGAAATTCTGTGCATCATTTAAATTTTCTCCTAATAGAGTGGGGAAAATATTGATGATATTAATTAGATAACATTAATATTTAGCTTCTTTGTGATGGGATAGCTGGTTTTGAGCTATAAAGTATTGATTGATATAAATTGCACTTTGGCAGTGTTATGGCACAATTAATATGTTGGTTTTCTGTAAGTGGCCTCTGATTTAGTATGTTAGGGTAAGATTCATCTTGCCTAAGGTCATTCATCTAAAAGTTAGGAGTATATTTTAAAGCAACTACCTGGAATTCCATCGTAGTCAATGTAGAGAGAGAGAGGTAATCTTAGAAGCAGATTCACAGTGTGTATTTTAAGTTGGGTTAAACTGCTTGTTTGTGACTGATCTGACTTTAGATGGATTCCTGAGGATGTAGATATCACAGAAATGTCTTTGGAAGTTTGACTGCAATTTGAAGTCATGGTGATAAGTAGATTTACAAGAACTATTGTCATGTACAGTCAAAGGATCAAAAAATATCTAAAAGTAGTTTTATTACTTTTAGACTTACTAGACTAGATTTACTAGCTGCTAGATACGTGCTATTCTAATATGACAACAATAGAGGCCACTATGGCTCCAGAATTCAAAATCTAAAGAAACATATGAATGACTATGTGCTAGAGAACAACGTTCAGGAAATATTTATCTTTTAAATTCTAGTAAAACTATAAATAAATATGTCTTGATGATAGTAAATCTTTTGTTTGAAAATATATTAGATTCAATGGGAATAAATTTGCTTTTAAAGTAAATGAGAAATTYAGGAAATATTATGTAGGAGAAAATATGAGGTAGGAGGAAATATTATATATTCTACTAATTCTATATTAGTAGAATAAGAAATCTTTTCAGTTTGGAGGGGTTGAGGACCRTTWTKYTTTTTAAAGACTTTCAAATTAGAATATTCCTTTCATTTTTTTATGACTGTCCCATATGTGTTTTGGAGAATATACCTGGCAAAGGCAGAAAAGTTGACATTGTTGATTGTCTCTATGCTGTTTGAAAAATGTACTTTTGAAATTTATTTTAGTTTTGTGCTGGTTCAGGTTCCACTAATACACTAGTAATAAAGGCTTTTTGCTATATTCTTCTGCTATTATAGTTCTTGCAAAGAAGCAAAGCATTATTATTAAAGATGAAGCTTACACTGCAAAGTTACTCAGGCCTTGTTTTGGACACTTGCTCAGAAACTGAAATGTTAGTTGTGACTTACTCTAAGCATGGTAAAATTAAGGAACTCTCAGCGATTTTGCTAGGCTTGTAGAAACACGGGATTTGCTTATTTTCTGTTGGTTACAGTGGTTCAATATTACAACTCCCAGCTTCCGAGCACAGCCAGGGGGAACAAGCACAAGAGYGGAAATTTGTTCAATGTATGGCAGACTGCCCAGTAATTAAATATGCTTCTCTACAGTTTGTTTTTTAAATGCATCATCCTCATTTGAGTAGTTGTTTCCCTTGGAATTTGGCTGGGAACCGGGTGTGCTAACCTGGACCTAAAATAAAAAATGATTCTTGTCCACTTAGTGTGCTCTGTGTGGGTAAGCCTCAAATTTGCACAGAGCTCCAATTAAGGCAGAGAGGCTCAGTATGGCCCCAACTGCACAGAGTTATAGSGATATAGTTGAATTGTTCCACCCTGGATGCCCATCAGTTTCACTAGGCAAAATGCCAATTGCTGGATTTGCTGTCTGAGGGGACACCATTGGTAAATGTGTCACTCACTGAGATGGAGAAGATACATATTTTTATTTAGGTATTGTCCAACACTGAATTAAAGTAATTTTATATAGTGCACTGAGCAGTCATCAAATGACTATTGGCTGCTTTCAGCTTGAGATGTATTTAATTGTTAATTTATAGGCGGAAGATTTCTGTGTGGTAGAGTGAATACCTCTAATTTTRAAATGACTTCAGTGAAGCTCTGTGCATTCAAGGTGTCATGTAGTTTCACAGAGTTAAAACAGTAGAATCAAAGTATTCTGAAGACACTGCTTTTTTTCAATCAACTACTTTTTTGTTGAGAAAGTAATAAGAAGTTTATCTCACCTTCCTTCATGATACAAATACRTCTGCTGGGAAAGATATCAGAGATCATGAAAATAAATATGAGACAAGTCCTAGAGAAACTGGCAGGTCCCTCTTAGTCCTGTATATTTGCATTTCAATGTCTAATGAGTTCTGTATTTCTTCCACCCTGCCGATCCCCCTGCCATGTTCTCTAAGGGGTTATTAGTAACTTGTTTAACCTACCGTGTCTCTATGTCAGGTTTTGCTGACTATGTACCATTTTTACTCACTTTGACAGAGATTCTTAGTGGAGGTGTGTTATATGAGGCAGAAGGAGAACATCACTAACAAAGCTATATTACTTCTTTCAGGCCAGAGACTAAGCTGAGGAAAAAAAAAAAAAAAACTCATTTGCTGGCATAACTGTGTTTATTCTAGAGATTTTATTAAATTTATTGTATCGTCCAGCAAGCAGGATTTGATATAGCTAGATTGTATCCTCCCTCCACYCTCAGCATATTTACTTTTCTTTGGCAAAACACTGTGGTCTCACCTAAGCAGTACATCTGTTCTGCCACAGTGCATGGTTGATTCTTACAGCTCACAATCTATAGCTGGTATCTCATAGTTTATTCATGTTTATAGTTTATTACAGATAACCATACTTGTTCAATGTATGTCAGACAAGCTATTCTGCACTATAGTTATTATATATAGCTAAAGTTTATTCATCTTTCCTGAGCTTATTGCTTGTGTTTATTTTTACTCTCCTGGTGAGCCTCTGGAACARAGATTTCCTCAGTCCCTATCCAGCAGTCATGATGATACTGAAAGAAGAAGAAAAAGAAAGCAAAAAAACAAACTTGTAATGCATGCAGTTTGTCTAGCAGGTGACACTGAGCTGGAAATTGTTTTGGGGAACTAGGATTATCTGCYTATAGCCTAATATATGTGTGATTTAATTTTCTTTATGAAGTCTTAGCCTAATCCAGATGTTTCCATCTTGAAACATTATCAGAACTAGACTCTAAATTTCTTGAGGTCAGAATTGTGTTGCTTCATTATAGGAATAGGTCCACACAACTGTACATAGGGCTGGGCACAGCCATGATTATCCAGCGATGAGGGAGAAGGAAACAAGGGTTGCTTTCAGCTGTGTTGTATGATGTGGAATACGTATTGCTCCAGTCTTAAACCATAAGAGGAAAGATTTTAAAGCTGTCTTTAGCTCCCCCTCTCCTAAAGCATACCTTATGTTCAGAATCCATTTTTTTCCTTTAACCTTTGCTTTACAATCATGAAAACATTTTAAAGCAACCTTGTAATAACTTCAGTCTGTATGAAGGACTTACAGAGAAAAAGATAGCTTACTGTGCCACTTGGGTTACTCTGGATTGTTGTAGTTTCTAAGAAAACCTTTCACACTTTGCAGTAACAGCATTGTCTCAAAACAGAGCCCAYTGGCATAGTTTGAGGATGCCAACATTAAAAGAATTAATCTGCCAGCCCTGTGAACTGATTTCTCACCTACTCAAGCTCACCACAGAATTCTCAAGCTGTCATTTGTAGGGCCAGAGAYGACTAGCATCACCATATCAGGCAGTCAATCAATCAATCCCCCTTTAATGGCCATCAGCAAGGGGAGAAAAATACAGGCAAAAGGCAATTATAGTAAGAAAAGTGTTGTTTGAAAAATGACCTTTCTACCCTGTACTCTTGTGTCTGTGAAAAGTACAGACTGTAGTCTGCTAGATTTAAAAATGACCAGAAGTGTGAAGATGCTTTCTCAAAACTTGCACAGGCTTAATACAAGACAAAACTGAAGATTCTGTGTAAAAGTCAAGATGGTCTGAGGTCTGTTAGAAATAAGGCAGGGACAGAGGAGGAAGGGGTAAGTAGAACTGGCTATAGTCACAGGATATCAAAAGATACCTACAGGTAGGTAGATACTTACAATATTTTTTCTAATCTCATCAAGTGTCAGTCAGTAATGCTAGAAATAAGGCAGATGCTTATAAATAGCAGGGACTTGGTGGGATGACCACATTACATAACACCACATGATATGCTATAACACCACACTACTATTTCTCTCAGCGGAGCTGAAACTCTTCAGTAGCTCAAATTAATGAAGGAAACAAGAAAAAAWTAAATTTTGGTGGTGACAAGGCCCAGGAAGAGACCTTGCTTTCTCCCAGTAATGGCTTTTGTGTAGTGGTCTGCCACATATGAACTTATCTGAGCCCTTTTCGCAGCAGGGAAACCAGTGTTTACCAGAGGTAAAACACCTACTGTGGAGGCTACTTGCCTGTAAATCTTGGAGTTTACTTGCAAGGCTCTTTCATGTCTGCAAGAGAGCAGCAGAACTAACTGTAGTGTCATTCGCTTAGGAAGAGCGATTATACCCCCTGCAAGACCCATATCACTAAAAGCATGGTTAACAGAAACCAAAGCAACTTGGAAAAGCAGGAAGAATGCAGAATTAGGAACTGAGARTGAGTTCAAAAATATCATCTCACCCAAAAAAGATTATTTGTGTCAGATGTCTTATTTCTTGCAGTCATGAGTGGCTGTGCTTGCAGTTCTATTGCAGCCTTCAAAGTATACTGAATATAATAGGAGAGTTAAACCTTGTCACCTCTGAATGACATAGTTCATTTGACTGCTTGTAAGGTGAACAGTTCATTGCAGCTCTTCTGATGTTTTTGAAACAAAGATCAATAATTAATGTTCCACTAGAGACCTTAATGGCACAGTTACCATCATACATGTTGTCCTTTTTCTATAATGGCATCTCCCACAACACTAATAACTTACAAAGCCATAATAATGGTAAAGCTTGAAGACAGTGAGTTAACAGTCCTCCTGCCAGCCTTTTCCTCTCTGCCTCCCCCCACCAAAAAAAAGAGGAGGCTTACATCTGTAATGAGGAGCCTAAGGAAAAGTAAGCATTACATTGTTATTTGTACAGAACACTAAATAAAACAGTCCATGGGTRGAGGGGGAAAATGTATATCATGCAATATAAAGATAGTGCATTCTTCCATAAAGAATGTGCACAGCATGTTTTTAAAATTGTCATTCATGTTTGCATCATGAAAACCTAACAGTCTTARGCGGATATATCCTCAGAGAATATGTAGGATCTCAAAAGCCTAGGCACTGAACATGCAGAATTTGAATAATAAACCAATAAGCTCCTTTATGGCACTCTATTCTTTTTAGAAAGTACGTCTTCTGTTCTTGTTTTTGTTTTTCCCTGACCTTGATTCCTGTGGCAAAAGATTMCTGGTATATCAAGAGTAGTAAGGTATGAAAAATTCATCCTATAAGTTTTACCTTTACACCTGAACTTCAGTCAAATGTCAATAATAGAATGATATAGGTCCAGTATTCACAAAGGCTAACTTTAGCCTGGGGAACCAAGTGCCTTTAGGTTTCTTCTGTTGTTGGTGAAGAGAGAGATCCTGCTGCAAGGAACAATTTTGAGTACCTAAATATAGGCTACTGCTCTAAAACATTTTAAAAGGGCTGTTCTAACAGAAGATTTAGAGCAAATATCTCATTTTCATTTTTTCATCCACCTAGTAGTAGTACTTATCCCCTAAGTATGTAAAGTAAGATATATGTGGCATCCTATCTGTATGTTCTAAGGAAAAAGAATTTCATCAGAAAATTTTGAACCAGCACTATATAATCAATAGAAATGTCTGAACCGGTGGATCAGAGAGTGATTTTCAGGTCTCAGATTTCTGGCTCTCAGGTCTTGAGAGCCTATCCTCAAGCCTCTGTCCTTCCCTATGAACTCCATTTCTTCTGGAAGGAAATGTGCACATCTAGGCAGGAATYGATCCACAGTGCCCTGTACTAGAGACTCCGCCTAGCATAAGGGGATAAGGATTGTGAAACATGAGCATACCTATTTCTTAGTTTGAACCAATACCTCAAGCTAAGGTTCCCAAACAATCTTCTTGTGTCCTCTGCTCCCCCTTTTCTCTCTTGTGCATCCAGGCACCAATAGAAATGATTTTGCCTTTGGTGAAGAACAAGTCCTGTAAGCTTTGATTGCAACAATTCAATAACATTTGAATGATGAAACAAGAGATTAGTAGGACATTCTGCATTACARTTTAAGTTGCATTTCCATTTGACTGTGAACCAAAGTGGAATTACTGTAATGCTGAGATGCCATATACTAAAAAGAAAATGAGGATATTGMTACAGAATAAAGTAATCAACATACTCTATGCTACAACAGTTTTCTTGGCCTAAAGATARGGAGACAAGAAATAGTTAAGAAGAATTGCCTTTAGTCTGCCCTAGTTCTGTCTTTGCATAAATGCATAGTACAAGTAATGCTAGTTTTGCTCAAGACATTCAAACCCAGTGATGGTTGTTACTGAATGTGCTTTCTCTAAAGCTTTATTAGATATTTTATGTAAAGACAAGTGTTTGTAGGTCATGTTCTCTCACTTTTTACAAATATGTCAATACAAATCCAAATAAATGTATTTTAATGAAGGAAATTAAGTGKTGTGTTGGACTCAATGGTAGAGTGGCATGCTTTTTTGTCGTGATAGCTACATAC
Organism: Rhea americana; assembly: GCF_003343005.1. NCBI lineage: Eukaryota > Metazoa > Chordata > Aves > Rheiformes > Rheidae > Rhea > Rhea americana. The sequence goes on from NW_028186442.1 coordinate 104,586, forward strand.
TGGTACTGCTGACTATCCATTCCAGATGGATGGCCAACAATTAACAGCCAAAAGCTGGAATGTTGTAACTGCAGTGATTAGTAGTGATTACAGTGTCAGGTAACTTCAGGAGTATTCTGGGACAAGAACTAGGGCTGCCATTTTTCAGTGGGGAGTCCAAATAATATGCGTAATACATGATAGCATTATTCTACTATCTGTGAAGTTATTTTCGAMGGAAACTCAGAGGAGAAGATATACGTGCTAAAATACAGGACAAAATGTTAGAATACTATTGTTACATGTGTAATAGCAAATAAAAATAAAAATCTAGGTAAGAATATCAATTGATTCACACAGGAATTATGTGATTCATTGGTTGCACCTGTGAAGCCTGCTTGGACATCACTTCCATCGTACTAATGCAGTTCTTTATGGGTACGTGTTGATATGATCTAGGTTAACAGCAAAAAAAGGTTACTAAAATATTTTTTTATAATTTAAGTTTTACCTTCTAATGACTTTTTCTTCAAATTGATTCATTATGTCTAAACTCTTATTTGTGGWACCTTGTGTGTATATTTAATCTTTGTTTTAGCTATGAAACTGTGTAATGTTCTTCCTTTGAAAGTCAGCTGTGAGCAATTGCCATCTTCATTAATATCTTGCTTAGATATCAATTTAAATGTATAAAGCCCTGCTGTTTAGCACTGGATAGCATTTTCCAGTAGCTCCGCTTTGGGAAAGAACTCTAATCTGAATTCCAGTAAGTAGTTGAAGTGAAGGACAGAAAGCAGAGGATCTTATAAATCAGGTATAATATTGCTTTGATATCTTCCTTCTGACTAGTTTTTGATTAGGCTTTGCCAAGGGGAAACCTATCAAAGAACTTTATTTGTTCTGATAATATAGGCTGGAGTTACCAAGCAGAAAGTCAGGTCATCCAAATGCCATCTGCAGGTTGAAATATTCTTACAGCAGGCAGAGTCCTCTGATATCTTCCAACTTATACTCCAGTCCAAGAGGGACACAATTTTTCAGTAACTTAGAGTCTCTCTTCTACCTCAGAGCCAACTCAGCAGTCAGAGCTTGGTGAAAAGTTTTTCATAGAGTATGCTTTGGCTTTCTCTTTTGTTTAATAATTAAAAAAAAAATGTAACAATAATGAGCACAGCTGTTCTTTTATGATGAAAGGTGTGGACGGAGCAGGTCAAAGGAGATCTGCTGTCTCATTTGCAGTATTGTCAGAAGTTRTAAAGGAGGGAAAAACTCAAGAAAGTTGTATAAGTAAATTGAAAAAGAAGCTGCTCTCCCGTGTAATCATAAGATCAGGAGCAGGTTTTCCTCTTTGTCACATTTTGAATTGTCTTAAGAAAAAATGGGTCTGAGTCTGAGTCTAGTTAAACCAGAACCCCTAAAGTAGATGCTGGAGTTTCCTACGTAGTCAGCTCAGCTTGTCAGTTCAGGCTTCAGAGGCTGCTAGAGGCTGTCTGGGTAACTGGAACCTAGCCTTAGGTGAAAACGATATTCCTCTGTAGACATTCAAGGGTACTTATGTAGAAAACAAGGACAATTTAGGAGGGTTTTTTCACTTTCACTTTCTAAAATACAGATGCTGATAAAAGATCTAAGACTGTTGTACTAGAACTTCAGCAGACACTAATGCTAGTGAGAATGTAAATGAAACAGCCTGATTTGCCCTGGAGTTCTGTTATCTATGGGTTTATCACTACTAAATTAATCTTATGCCATTCCTATTAAGAAAGCAATGATCAAGTGAATAACAATGTATAAATATGAGAGTATGTATTTCAAAGTGTCGAAATGAAATAAAGAATTGTTGATTCAGAAAGAAAACATTACAGCAATTATTGGATTGATTTTTCCTTGTTATATTAATGAGTTTTCTCTTCCATTTTCTTCAACAGAAGCTGAAATTACACTTCAATATTAACAGCTATGAGACATCTCAGAAATGACATATTATGTCGTATGCCATGGTTTGGGAAACAGGCTGTTCTCTTGTTCCACTTTTTTTTTTTTTTTTTCCCAATAGCTTCATTATTAACAGACAGTATATCTTCATTCTTCTACTTACAGTTTTTTGGTACAAACTGAAATATGAGAGAATTAAGAGAAGATGTTTTCATATATTCTAGATTCCTTAATTGGAAAAAGATTAGAGACAAGTCCAAGAAATACCAATATTCTTCATTACACCACAGAGTCAGTCTCCTGTGGTTCGCTGCACCCATGTTGGACTGGCAATGAGACAACAGCATGTATTCCAAAAATCAGATACTTATGCATGCATGCATGCACACACACATGACACTGACACAGCTAATGCACAGATCAATACAGCCAGAGGGGTGATGCCTTTACTGACACCCACATACAATCATATTACTATGTTTGACAGACTTCTGTGCAGCTAATCAGGACAGAGTTTCACTGGTAGTCACAGACACACACACGTACACATCCCTGGTAGCTGGCCCCTGGCCCCAGTTACTTGGTTTATCCAGGGCTGATTTCCAGATCCCAGTCCCTCCAGTTGCTGGCTCCTAGACTGACAAGGCCCTGTTACCTGCAGTCCCTTCTACTGTAKCTACCACCTGGGGCTCTCCTGATCTCCACCTGGTCCTGCCTGGAGTTCTCTAGTGACTGCATACACACATACATTGAAAAAATAGACTATTTAGAGTTTAATGAAGAAGGAATAGACTGTGGCGCTCAGGCACTGGCTTAGCCAGAGATGCATACTGATCAGCAGCTTATGGTCATGAGATGTGTCCCTTTTATGTGCCCTCTTTCCATTTTCCTGTGCTTGTTCTTCTCCTGTCCTTGGCTGGTCCCATTCTCTACCTTTGCCTCCTTCCAAATAAACAACCTCCCTTAATTACTTTTTCCCCATTAGTCCCAGTTTTGCTACATCTATACCCAAATGTGTGATGTGGTTACCTAGGTATTGGTAGCCTTGGAAGACTCCACTCTCTGAAATATCTCCAATATTGCCTTTATTTACCTCTGAAACTCCACCGTTAATCATCTGTGAAATTAAATTCCTCATGGCACTACCTGTAACTTTTGTCAGCTACTCACTCTGTTATTTATTATGTTCACCTATTACTTATGTCATGTCCACTGGTTTCTCATGATCTGTTCAGTTAGGTCACCCTGAGGCCAAGGGCTAGTCATTTGTTTGTATTCCTTAACAGAGGGATTCACGGAGAAGTGATTTAAGAATAGTTTTATCAAATTACACAAATCCCATGATGGCCACCATTGACCGACAAATTTCTCAGTCTGTGGGCCACTAGTATCCAATAAATATTTCACAGACCACTAAACACTGTTCATATTACTTAATATAAAACACTGGGGGGAAAAAAACTCTAAGAGTTTAACTGACTTAGCAGGTTGTCTTGTTCTCAACTGCATAGAAATGAAGCCATTAAAAATGATTGAAAAAACATTCTCTGTATAGTTATAAGCGGTAGTCTTTGAAACTGATAGGATTTATCAAGTGTGTTCATGATCTTGTCTCATTCTGACCAATATTTTTAATTAATGATGTCATAAAAGACAGAATAGAGGGTAAACGTTTAAAATCTGTGGGTGTTAAGAAGCTGGGAGCAACAGAAAAGAATTTGAAGAATAAGAGAAGAATTCTAAGAGATCTAGATTATTTGGGAAATATAACTGTGAAAATGAGTTCAGAGTTCCAGATTAAGAAATTAGAAATGAAACAGTACTTGAGGAGCACTTGAGCAAGCTAGAATAGTGCAGAGAAGAAAAGAAGGACAATATTGAAATGTAAACTATATAAAGTAGCCATATGTTGCCAAGGTGTTGCTGTTGCAAAAAATAAATCTTAGATAACAAGGAGACAAATGAAAGGATAGGAGAAATAATTTCTTTTTTTTTTCCCCTCTTTTTTTTCCCCTCTGTTACTCAGCTTTCCTCAGTATTGATACAACTGGATCAAAGTACTACATTAAGTTTTGGCTACTGTCTTCARAGAAAGTTCTAGGTAAAGTAGAAATTTCTGAGGGAAGCATGAAGAGCATTTGTGTCCATTCTCTATGAGTTTAGATATTTCTGWTTCTTTTTCTCAGATGTAATAGAGAAAACCATGCCCCCAAATTTGTTTTTCCTAACTGTATCAGTCTAACAATAAATTACCTCTCCATACAAACTTAGCATCTCTTATCTCTTTACCATCCCAATCAGAGTCTCCTCCAATGGCGGAAAAAGAGAAAACAAACTTTTACTGGACAAGATTGGACTGAGGTAGGATGTACTGATAATATTCAGATTTGCAGAGGATTATTATGAGGGCACTATGTTTCCATTCTTCTAAGAGCAAACAAAGGGTAATTGGCTTACTGTGTAGGAAAAAGATAGGCTAGCTATTAGGATTAACTTTTCAACTGTGAAGGCAGAGAAGACTATTTAGGATGACTTCCCRGCAAAATATCTTCATAGTCACTATATCCAAATGTCAGAATATGTCTGCATGTATGTTAGTATGTACACTGATCCTAACCGTCTCTCTCTCTGTACATACGTGATATGACATACATGTGATTGCATTTTACTGAAAAGTGATGCATAAAATATCTATTAAAAGTTCCTTTTAGCCATATAATTCCATGATTGAGTTCTGTCTCTC